>NW_013666951.1:117402-139174 GCF_000517525.1 Limulus polyphemus
TTGTTTACCCTTAATGTATTTAAAGAAATCCTTACTGTTAATTTTTACATTTTCAGCCAACCTTTTTCATACATCCTTTTTGATGTCCTAATTTGACCAACTTTCTTGACCTAAATCTTCTGTCATACCAGTCAATTTAAATTTCATAAACTTGTTATGCTTTTCTTTTGTTTTATTTCTTATACCCTTTGTAAGCCAACCTGTTTTTTTCTTGCAGCCACCCTTTTCTTTCCATAAGGAATATGTTTATCTTGAATATTTAAAAATGTATCCTTAAAAATTTTCCACACTTGATCATTGTCTTCAAATAACTTAGCTGCCCAATTCATAACAGATAATTCTTTTCGCATCCCTTCAAAGTTTGCTTTTTTTGAAATTTGTACCAAAATATTATTATTTCTGATCTCCATATGCAGTAAAACATCAAACCTAATAGAGCAATGACTACTTGCACCCAGATGTTCCCCAATTTTCACCCTCTCAACAATTTCTATATTAGGAGTTAACAATAAATCTACAATAGCATTGTTTCTATTAGATTTCTTGACCAGTGAAGAAAACCATCTTGAACAGTTTCCAAAAACCTTTCTTCCTCATGGTTTGACTCAAGCATTTCCCAATCTACATGCTTGTTTGAATACACAGTCTCATTTTGAAGTTAGGAAAAGTTTAAAGTTTTGTTCAGACGTTATATATATATATATATATATATGTGTGCAGGTTAGGTACTTGAGCAATTATAAATCATATTTTTTTCTAACTGATAAATAATTAATACAGTTTTGAGTTACTTTTACAAGTGTTTGTGTAGTAGATTATTTTGTGTTTTATATTTTCTGTTGGATATAAGATATTACTCTACAAACTTTATCTTATTTATGTTAAGTTATAACTGTGATGTTGTAATAAAAAAATCTGTTCTTTTCTGTCTGGATTGTAGTCTCATAATTAACTCTTATTGAATCTTTCTCATGCAGAACTCCTTGTTAGACTACCACTCCTATCTCCTTCCTACAGGTTACAGTGTGGTTGAAAAGAAATTGATTGAATGGTAAGAAAATGTGATTTTTCTCATTACAGTAGATGGGCAACAGTTTGACTTAGAATTATTTGTGTGTATATGTGTCAGAAAAGTTTTTTATGTTAAGTACTATTTATCATTTACTTACTTTAATTTATCCCCACAAAAAATATCTAATTTTCTTAGAATATCGTTAAAAAGTAGAACTTCTTATTTTTATTAGATATATTTTTCCTCTTAACATAAATATTCCTGAAATTATAGGCATTTCCAGACTTCTATATTTGAAAGATATCGTGTGCTTCTTGTGTTTACCAACAACAAAATGTCTATCAAAAACTGGATAGTTGACACTACTGGCAGCAAAATCAGAGGTGGTACAGTGTCTAACTGAATTGGAGGATTGTTCAGGTGAGCTAGACACAGGAGTTTAGAAAAGAAAATAAGGAAATACTGCATAATAAGTGTTGTGAGTTCACTCCAATTTACTGGTTAGGTTTCTCTAATTTCCAGACATAAAACTTTCCAAAATCACCAGTCTTTTTGGAACGTGTGTTTACATTTTTCAGATTTCATTTATATGTGTTGTGAAACAAATCATTTTTCAAAGAAATTGTCTTCTACAAATTTTACAATTGATGTGACATTTGGTGAACTTTTTTGATTTGTATCATTATTATGATTGTGTAAGAAAAACAGAGAAACAATTGGAGATATTTTTAATGAGATTTTAAATAAGATCAAATGTTTGGCCGATGGTATATTTACACTATTCATGTAGAGCCTTATGTGAGGCTAGTTGCTCATTTTAAAGAGGTTAGTATTACCTGTACTTTTACATGTTTCGATTTTTCAGTTAGTCCTCTGGTGAGTCACCAGTACATTGTGCAGCTTTGTGCTAAAACATAATCTTTCCATTTAACTAATGACAGAACATACTAGTCATCCACCTGTGCATCTTGTAAAAATTAATATCAGTAAATACATATACAGATATATATATAATAAGTGAAGATGTGTAAGAGTTTATCATAACCAACTTTAATATACATTTTTATCTTTGCATTTGAGTAAAAGTAAGCCAAAAAATGCCTATTAATAAAATTATCCCATAAAGTTTTGCAAATGCATAAAAAACAGTTGATCTACATTATTTGCTTAGATTAATTTATACTGTGGTTCTAAATAGTTTTGTTTAACATCTTTCAGGCATATTCCACATTGATGTGATTGTAACGGACTCCTCCTGCCCAGATTATGTGGTAAAAGGAGCTCAACAACTAAGTATTCCTCTTGTGTCAACAGAATGGATTGTTCAGTGTATCATTAATGGCTGTGTACTTCCCTTTGACTCTCACCCTAATTTTCATTTTAGATATCAAGACACGTCATCAGTCAATGGGACAAAAACTTTATAGTGTTTTGTTCATGATCATTAAAAATATTATAGTCAAATTGGTCATTTTCAGTGGCTCTTTTACTGGTGTTTGATGAAACTTTACAATTATGAAATTAGTTTCTTCTTAAAATTATAAGAACATTGCTTTAAAGGCAGTTTAAATAAAAACATTTCTGAATCATGACATTTTATTGACAGTTGAATGTTTAAATAATAGATGTTTTAATGTATAATAAAGTTCTACCATAAAGTAATTTCTATATAGACAATATTATTAGTTCTTAAAATGTATAGATCTCTTGTCAATTATTATTGTCAAACAATTGTACTTTTTGAGTAAAATCTTAATTTATCTTGACCACACTTTGCTTTCTTGTTATACCAAAAACGTACATTTTATATTATTTATCAAAAGTTTTATGATTATGGCATTAAAATCTGCTATTATTTTATGATAATTGTTAATTTGATATTTACTAATGACCTATATTAATGGTGAGCCTGATTCACTTTTACTTGCCTCTGTTGTATAATTGATTTTCATATAACAACATGATACAACATGAAAAAAAATACCTGAATGCAATATATATATTTATTAATACTACTAATTATTTTAGAAATTAAAGAAAAACAAGTTACGTTTTTAGAACAAATGTGTTGATATTTACCTTGTTCTTTTATGCAAGTTGAAATACATATATTTTAATATAAATAGCAGATCATGTGCATTACCACTAGTCACAAGATTTTGTCTTGAAATCCAATTTATTTTACAGCATATAATAATATTTATTTGTTATAGTAATCTTTCATTAAATACTTTTCAGCAGCTACAAAAAATTGATATTCTAAAAGTTGAATAACAGATCAAGTACGTATTAAAAAATCTATGTGTATAGAGTTGATAGATTCGATTTTATATGGTCATCTAATTTTTCTTTGAGAAAACCTGAAAATTATTACTTCTATAAAAATAGTATTGTTACTGGTTTATCACTTGTGATTGTATTCGGTGCAGGGTTTTATCAAAGGCTAATTTTGGTCTGAAAAGTCATAAAATCATTTTTAGATGGAAAAGAAATATTATTTTTGTAATGCACACATGTAATGGTACGTCTGGCTTGATGTTTTCACAGAAAAAACAGTCCATATGTGCTGTTTAAATATTTTATGAAATCCTTTTCTTCCATTATCCCTTTATATTTGCATAAATGTATTTATATGAGTGTGTGTGTGTATATACGTGATAAAATCAGATGAAAAAAATCAAACATCCAGAAATGAAAATAAAATAAAGACCATGATCCAACCTATGATATGGGAACTGTAATTGTTTAACATCTACTTTTTAGAGCTATCCACAGACCACAGAACTAAGATTTACATAAAAGTAAAGATACCACATCTTACATCTCTTCTCATAGTGTAAAACATGTTTTAGTATATTCACATCATTAAATGTTATTCTCAGTGTACGTTTGACTTCTACAGTGCAATTTCTGCTTATTTCACACACTAATGACGACAAGAAATAAAAAAGTAAATAACTTTGCATCATTTAAGAGGATCTTGTTCGGTTAGTTAGCTACTATCCAGTGAGGGTTCAGGATGGATGTGATTGTATTTCATTAAAATATTGGTTTAAAATACTTGAAATTAATAATATTTTTTGAACCTTATCATTTTGGTTCTTTATTTGCTTAACATTTAACCACATATTACAGGAATGGAAAGCCAACTTCAGAGGACATGTTTCTTTCATCTCCACCACCATTTGTTCTGTTATTCTGACCTTAGTTTTATCAAATAACTTTGTTTTTGCTAACAGTGAATGCTTTTTTGGTTTGTCTATATATATGTAGTAAACTTATATATATATATTACACAAATACATATTAAAACAGGTGTTTGTAATACGATCAACTATTTCTAAAGGTGTATCGGTTATTCTTTACAATACAAAAATAATACAAGTAGACAATTTGTTATAGCCTTGGGGCTAGGATACCATTAACCTTTTTCCTCCGAAAGGGATCACTTATTTTAACTACTCACACCACTATCCAGTAGTGTGTTTTCTGTCAGTAGATACTAAAATGACGTCACATAAGGGACGCTCAACGTTGCAGTTTGTACTGTCGTGACGTCAGTAAAATGTGCTCATGCCATGAATCACTTGAAGAATTATGCACTTTGTAAGCTACCACACAGCATAACATATGAACTTCTAAAGCAAAAACATGGCCAGGTGGTTAGGGCGCTCGACTCACAATCCGAAGGTCGCGGGTTCGAATCCCCGTCACACCAAACATACTCGCCCTTTCAGCCGTGGGGGCGTTATAATGTGACGGTCAATCCCACTATTTGTTGGTAAAAGAGTTGGCGGTGGGTGGTGATGACTAGCTGCCTTCCCTCTAGTCTTACACTGCTAAATTAGGGACGGCTAGCGCAGATAGCCCTCGCGTAGCTTTGCGCGAAATTCAAAAACAAACAAACCAAAGCAAAAAATATTTATTACTCTTAATTTTGGTTTTATTTACTCTTGAAACAGAAAACTTTCGGGGACCATGCATAAGTACATCTAGTACTCAAGTCCTTATATACGTTACACTCTTCTAGAATTATTATTGGAAAAGCAACAGTCATATGCTATCGGTATTCAGGTTATCTATATGTATTTTATTTAAAACTAGCTGGAGTACCTGTCCTCTGGACGGAAGTTATGTAAATTCATGATTAGTAAACGGTTATCTTAGCACATGAAAAGTAGCTTCTCTAATATGTAATTGTAAAAAAACACCCATAAAAACTGCAAAACACAAAATGTGAAACCGCAAGTTGGTAGGTATCTTAGCATGGACCCAACAAACCTTCATATAAAATTTGGTGAAGATCCATTAACAGAGGGAGAAGTAGTGGTAAAAAAATGCAAAACTGAAAATTTGATGTATCTCCGCATGGACCTAATGAACCTTCATTCCAATTTTGGTGAAGATCCATCCACACCCTATGAAGTAGTTACATAAACAGACAGTACTATTAGTTTTATATATATGTCCCCTTTGTGAACAGCAGAAAAATATGTTGCTTTTTATTTCTGTCAAATATTATAGTTTTCAGCTTACAAGACATTATGTTATATTGCTGGGCGGTGTCTTATTGACTACTTTACTAAAACCGTCACCCCTAAACACACATTTGCACGTGAATTTTCAAAGGGTGTCTCTTTGACAAGAGTGTCATTTAAAATATACCTTTGTTTTGGTCTGTTGTTCATCTGTGGTCAGAGTATACCACCAGTTGCAAACGAAACGTAATACGTTTACCTATCAAGAAATAGGCCCTCAATCGCTTGTAACAGGAACTTCATTCACCAGATCTTAATTAAATTCGGTATATATGAATGACCTCAAACGCTTCCTTTGACACCATGATCCTCTGTCAATATTCATGAACAAATTACAAACTGTACTACTACACAAAACAATTCGCCTTGTGGAGCCTATGCCACGCAAAATTCAAGCAGTTACCGCAACGACCTTAATCCAACCTGATATTAGGTGGGACCTAATAAAGTGACCGATCAGTGCATATCTAACTTATTCTTGATTATATTTAACATATTATTAATATTTACATAGTTTACAACTAGATGCTGTACTGCTACACATGTTGAGCTCCATTATTTACAAGCAGTACTGTACAACAGGGTGGAAACATCTTTTCTGACCAAATTTTATGGTTGTATCTTTGATAACTAAATTATTTAGAATCACTTTTTATTATTGTATTTACATGCAAACAAATTTATATTAAGAAATGAAAGACATAGATTCACAAATGTTATTTTTAGGTGCAATTAAATTTGAAAAAAACTATTGTAAAATCAATCTCGCTACAGACTGAAATGTGTGCTAAACCCAATTAGCAACTGTACTGTAAAAGTGGGCTTCGATCTTTCTTGACACATTATTGATTATTCCATAAAATTTACATAGAAATAAACTTACTGGAACAGACGTTATTCACAGATATTTAAGAAATATGTGTATCATGGCATATGGTAATGATTGGCTACTTAGTAATTTATCAATCTGTTATAATCACAATGAGAAATTTATATAATTTCACAGTAGCTTACGGAACACATATATCGTAAGAATTAATTTAAATGTCAAAATTATCTACTGGATCTAGAACAGTCAATCACGAAGATGTATACTACCGCCATCTGGTAGGAAATATATAAATGCGTTATCTCAACTGCTTTTCGTGGATATATTTTAACATTCATAGCAGGTTCTCGAGATAGATGGGATATTTATTAGCATATTACGTGTTTAAATAGCAGTGAACATACATCAGGTGCCAATTTGAAAATGGCCGTCTTAATGAGCTAAGACTATTAATAACATTACTCTGCACACTGTTTGAATTAGAATTTCAAAGGGCATATCGCTTTCAATGTTTCACAGTTAATTGTGTATTTATTTATTTTATAGAGACAATTTAAAGATCAAGGCTTACTTTTCACGTAACCAATTGGGTCTGGTAATCTGCGTGTGTTGCTATCGTAAGTGCGTAAATATTTGATAAAAAGAGTTGAAAACGTATAAGTGTATTAAACAATTTTCAATTTTATGAAATTATGTTTCTATACAAATAAAAAGTTCGTCATAATTTAGAGATTTCATTAAGAACTTGTTGCTAAGTGAATAAATCAAAGATGGTGTTCTCGATCCCTATAATCAATTTTGTCACTTTTTCACTTATAACATACTTGGTCTTGTTATTTTTTTTATATCCTACCAGACAAAAATCAAGATTTCATACGTAAATTACCATATCTTGTGAATGTTATAAAGCATCGTGACACTTATCAAATAAGTAACAGTCTTCAATGGTGTAATATATTCCTAATAAATGAAGTTTTTATAAACTACCGCCAGGCTGATTACTTACTGCATGCTGCAATACAACCGGCTGTTTTCGAAATAAATTTGGTAGATTTGCTGTCTCCGTGCGAAGATCGCCTGCAGGGTAAAGAAAAATATTTTATTATAATTTTTGTATGTTTAAGTGGATTAAGCGATTACGACAACAGCATCAATAAAATACGTCACATGAAATACATGTTTATTTATTAACTGCATCAAAAAGTTATTTACAGTAGTTAATTTTGTTACAAATAATAACTTATTATGTAAGAAGAACAAATTATCCACAGTATCGTTCTTCCGCTAACAGTAAATTCTAAAAATTTGCGTTCGCGCCTTCAAACATACTAGTACATGCAGCTCACACTGGCCACGTGGCAGATGGGATATTTTACCCACGACTTCCCACTGGGACGACATCACACCAACCATCTGCCAGCTGTCATGGGGAGAAAGACGGGCAAATAGCCGAAGCAAAACACAGTGTTTCGAATAACAAGTGCATCTCAACATAATAGAATGTTCACACTTAGATTGATTTGAATCAGTTTGGACGTCCTAATATTGTTGATAAAACGTCATTAATCAAACACAGTGTAGCTTCTGATCAGGCCAGTCAGTAGGATTGTGAGAACAGGAGATCAAACAAAGCGCATAGTACGCCGTAAGCCTAATTATACTAAAATATATTAAAATTAGAACATACAACAACATCAAAGATAACGAAAATCTGTTACTTACCGATTAAAAGGAAATGTCGTACTTTGTGCACCATTAAAGATGGTGTACCTCGAATTTCAAATTGTAAGTTTAAACAATCTAATAAAGTTTATTTTACATTTTCACCAAAATAAATTCTGCAGTACAAAACAACAGATACCAGTTAAAGATTTTTCAATTCATCACTCCTTAACACCATTCACTGGATATTGCCAGAAGTATATATTTATGTCTGTTTAACCTCATGGCCTGAAGTAAAAGGTTAGACAGTTTTGTTATTACGAAATTAAAGCAATCATGAAAACAAAGAAGGCCCCCAGCAGCTCAGCGGTATGCTTGAAGGCTTATAACATTAAAATTCAAGGTTCGATTCATGCGATGAGCACAGTGCAGATAACCCATTGTGTGGATCTGCACTTAAACCAACCATCTAAACTAATGTTTAGAATAATGTCACAGAAATTCGTGTGACTGTTATACTGTTAAACAAAATGTAAGATGTGTGGACGATAATGTTATTTACATATAAATACATCCATTAAACTTCTTCCTCAAGAACCTTGAAATATGATGAAATAAGTATAATCATACTTAAATTATTGTTTGTTTAAAAATTTTATCCCAAAGCTACGAAAGGGCTATCCCTGACTTTGAACCGATATAATATAGGGAATAGCCTCAATCGTCAACTCTTGTCTGATCGAATAGTAGGATTTGACAGTCATTCTTATAACGTAACCACTGCCCCATATTACGGAGCGCGTTTATGCGGAATGAGTTGGTTGGTTGGTTATTTAAGAACAAAACAACATTGGGCTATCTGCTGTGTCCACCGCAGGGAATCGAACCCTGGATTATAGCGTTAATCGTAAGATAAGGCCCTCTCATGAAGAAAATTGATATTACAGCATACTTGTCAATGGATCAAGAAACACGTTTTCCTTCTGATATGAAAAGAAATATTTCATTTTGGCACATGGCGGAGATTGACAAAGGAAAAGATACTTCAAGTAACCACCTATATAAATAGCCAAAAGTTTCACTTACAAACAGATATAACATGCACTATTTTAAGTTGTATGATGTTCAATTTGTGGATAAATTATCGAATATTCCCGTTTCAAGTCTGTTTGTACATACGTATGTATACTTGATTTATCTGTTTTACGAAAGAGCCCAGATTACCGTTAACAGCGCAGAAATTCTACAAAAGTAAGATATAAGAACTGATTGGTTGATTTTCTTGAATTTCGTGCAAAGATACTCAAGAGCTATCTGCGCTAGCCATCCCCAATCGTGCAGTGATAGACAAGAGAGGAGGCAGCTAGTAAACACCATCCACCGACAACTCTTGGACTACTCTTTCCCAACGAATAGTGGGATTAATCGTTACAATATAACGTCCCCATGGCTGAAATGGTGAGCATGTTCAAAAACTGGATTCGAATCTGCGATTTGCAGCTTGCATGTACGAATTGGACACGTGGACATTCATATATATGATGACATTGATTTTTGCAATTGCATTCAGATGTACTCATTATTTATTTTCTGAAGCTTTGCACTGTCATTTACAGTTTGTGTTTTGGTGGAACGCTCCTGAAGAAGCCGTAAAGCGAAACGTTGATTGTCTAATTAAATAAAAATAACAAATTTGTTGTTATAAGGTTGTTTAAGTCTAGTATTCTTGCATGATATGTAGTTTTTCAGATTATATCAAGTATTTGCTAGCTCCCTCTAGTGTAGAATTTAAGGAAAAATATTTTTCTTAGACCAGGAAACAAATAAAACGTCTAAAAAAACTGTCTCGTTATGCTTCTGTACTTTTATCTTATGAGTGACTTACATTATAATTCACATTAACATAATAATATTGAGTTTATAGTTAGTAAATTTTACGTAATTGTGTTGATGGTCTATTGATGGCTCACAACTAACTTAACACTGTAATAACATCATATGCTATATAATGTGCGATACAGATAGGCTTGGGAATTTATATACGCTAATGTTAAATTGTGGAACACCATGATTTAATATTTAATCTTAGGCTAAATTTTATCATAAATTACGTACATCACACATACATGTTCGACATATATGGAAGGAGATAAACACATGAAAAATTAAAGTGGCAAGATCTTGTCGTGATATGCATGTTGTTTCTTTCAGCCTTTCGACTAAGGACATGGGTACACCGTAATGTGTTGCTAAATGTTTCCGTGTTGATAGTTTTCAACATCTGAACAGCTCTGACAGTCTCTCACTTTGAAAACACGCGTTTGAGAATAACAAAACTGGATATTTTTGGACATCAAGCAACAGTTGTCCTAATATTGACTTGAGAATAATTTACAAGTCATAAGTTAGGTCTACAGGTAGTTTTTAGCTTAATATTGACTTGAGAATAATTTACAAGTCATAAGTTAGGTCTACAGGTAGTTGTTAGCCTAATATTGACTTGAGAATAATTTACAACTCATAAGTTAGGTCTACAGGTAGTTGTTAGCCTAATATTGACTTGAGAATAATTTCCAAGTCATAAGTTAGGTCTACATGTAGTTGTTAGCCTAACTGGCCTACCATCACAAGAAGCTGAGGTCGATGGCTACTATTACGCGCTCTTACTCGATACCCCAGTTTTAAATTTAACAAAGGGCAGTGAAGTAGAATTTAGATTATATATCTTGATAAACTTTTCACAGTCCCTCTGTTGTACGTGGACTTTGACTTCCAATACCACGTTTAGGCAAACTAAAGGCACCAAAGACCATCGCATCTGGGAATTTATCATATCAAATAGGATCCCATCACATGAGGGAATTTAACATATGTGTGATCAAATAGGATCCCATCACATGAGGGAACTCAACACATGTGTGGTCAAATAGGATCCCATCACATGAGGGAACTCAACACATGTGTGGTCAAATATGGTTGCTGTGGTTCCAATTTCATGAAAAAAACGAAACAAAACAAAAACGATTGATTTAAATGTGCGATCGAAAACTTGCAAGTTTTTGAATTGTGAGCCTTAGCGATCTTCAATATCTACTGGCCCGGCATGGCCAGGTGGTTAGGGCGCTCGACTCGCAATCTGAGGGTCGCGGGTTCGAATCCCCATCCACCAAACATGCTCGCCCTTTCTGCCTGGGGGCGTTATAATGTGACGGTCAATCCCACTATTCGTTGGTAAAAGAGTAGCCCAAGAGTTGGCGGTGGGTGGTGATGACTAACTGCCTTCCCTCTAGTCTTACACTGCTAAATTAGGGACGACTAGCGCAGATAGCCCTCGAAATTCAAAAACAAACAAATAAACAAACAATATCTACTTTGTCATCTTGCTAACGATATAAGAAGATATGTCAGACTTTACTGTAATGGGTTTTTGGGTTGGAAGATTCTCTTTATAACACTTGAAATTAACGTCTCTGATAATTTAGAAGTAGAACACAGATTTATTAGCAGTCAGACCTACATACACATTCATAGTAGCCTACTAATATATATATATACATTACTTATATACTTAAACACATATATATATATATATGTATGTGAACCCATACACAAATTTACATCAAACATATATATATACATACTATATAATATATAAACACTCACTAACTTACATTAAATACTTATATACACATAAACACATACACGTATATAACTATTTGTATTATTACACACTGAATAAGTCTACAGGTATGTTGATAAAGGTATATTCAGAATTATCATGTATTCTGCTGATTTATCTGTAAGGGCACCAAATTATGTTAATTTGATTATACCTTTAAACTAAGCGTTAACGTCGAGTTTAAACGTTTTTGGTTGTTTTAAACCTATATTTTTACCATTTTAGGAGTAATAATTTACAAAAGGATTCGCGTCCTTGAAAACCTAAGTTATAAAATTATTATAGCAAGCTTCAAAGTTGTACAAACGTGTTTGATTGTATGTTGCATCACGTGATATTTTTAGAAACAGCTCATGATAAAACATCGAACAGCAAAGACATGTCTGCACACGTCGCCATATCTGCATAACGCTTTTTATTCTTTATAATTCCCTGATGAACCAGATGATTTCTCATCGGGTTAATTGAACCACGTGGCAAACTGATCTGTACATATAATTATATACACACACAAACATACATAAACATATACATTTATTAATAAAATAAAACCATTAATTTTTAAAATATATAACAGACAATTGTTATAGCATTGAAAGCTCAGAATATAATAACGACTAAAGTTTATTTGGACAGTTGTTGGCAATAAATGTTCCCCCTACCCTTTAAGCTGTGAGCGCGTTATAAAAGTGACAGTCAATCTCTTAAGGTGGATGGTGGAGGAATGCTGCTAACTGACTATCTTCCCTCTGACCACCACTTAAAAATTAGGGACGCCGCCTTTACACAAATACTAATACAAATAGAATTTATCTTGAATATTTTATGCATGCGTGTACGTATTTTTATATGCATATTCAGACTTATACCGTTTAATTGTTGAAATGTTTACAGACTGTGTCGTTCCATCGGATTTCTTGGGGTTTTCCTTCCTCACGAAGGGCAAAAACCGACGTATACATAATTCGTATTTATTTTTACACTACATTAATAATTTTGCTTAAGTGGTCTGTAAACTGTATAAGCAGAATATTTCAAACCTTTTTCACCCTTAAAAGTTTCATTTCCTCACTAGGGCATTAAAACATTTTAACATTTAGCCATCTTTAAGGGGAAAAAAAGGGCCTAATAATTTCCCATTTTTGATACAGATTCAAATGATGACGTATTTACTAACAAAGTAATCCTGCTATCAACCACACACCCGGGTTAGCACCAATTCATAAAAAGAATTACAAAACACCCTTTTGTTCTTTTATAAAAAAAGAAGAATGAGATGTGTTGAATGGAGATGCTTAGACATGCTCAAGAAACTTACGAAGCTTATTTTTTTGACGGCCCGGCATAACCAGGTGGTTAGGGCGCTTCACTCGCAATCTGAGTGTCGCGGGTTCGAATTTCCCGTCCCGCCAAACATGGTCGCTCTTTCAGCCGTGGGGGCGTTGTAATGTGACTGTCAATCTCGCCATTCGTTGGTAAAAGAATATCCCTCTAGTCTTTCACTGCTAAATTAGGGACGACTAACGCAGATACCCCTCGTGTAGCTTCGCGCGAAATTCCAAAATAAGCTTATTTTCGTTGTTAGTAAGAACATCTTTCTATATTTATTTTATTGATACTTTGGCTTGGTACTCTTAGAATGATACTCAAATTGATACTGTAACCTACCCTCAAATCAACGATTTGTTTTTTATACCATTCACTAGCCCCCAGTGGCACAGTAGTATGTCTGCGGACTTATACTGTTAGAAACCGGGTTTCGATACCCGTGGTGGGCAGAGCACAGATAGCCCTTTGTGTAGCTTTGTGCTTAATAACAAACAAACAAACCATTCACGAATGGTGGTGGTTCGCACATTCAACAATATTGAGTAAATTTGTGTTTTTGCTTGTTACAGTACTCAGAGTAAATACCTGATCAAAACTATTAATTTAAATCGCTGATTTTTCTTGTGAAATACATAGAAGACCCCAGCAGTATCCAGTAGGGTTAATTGTAACTTTGATGGTACTTTTTGTGTGACTCGTAAATTATTAGGGATATTGTAAACAAAAAACTCATGGACCCACAATAATAAACTAATTAAAAATATGACTAAAAAACCGATTGAGTGGCATCTACACTGCAAAATTATGGTTTTTTAAAATGTATTTTTGCATCTTTTGACACTAAAATGTTACGTTTTGACACAAAAGTGGGACATTGTACATCTTTTGTTTCCTTGAGAGTGTAGTATTCTCAGATGTCCCTGGTGTCCTTCAAAGTAGTTTGCAGGATCAGGAAAATAACAGGAAGATTCGACAGATATCGTTTCACAAAGCAGTGTTTGTTTGCTTCCATCTTTGCCTAAGTATTTACACAAAAGAAAGAAACTGAATACAAGTTTGTAAGCAATCACAATCTTTATCATAACTAAAGTCAAGTTTAACACTTGAATAAGTGCTTACATTTTCGACTTTAGAGAGAGAGCTATATGTGTACTCTTTTTCGCTTGTAGACTTCTAGATGTTGAAGTGGATTAAGTCTTGTTAAATCTCTCTAGCAAAGACCTCGCATAGAAATCTGTAACGAAACAATTTGGAAAAGTCTCATTGTCTATGGTAATCTCTCAATATCTAGCAAAAGGCATCAGTCTATATAGTCTGCCAATCTAAAAATCTCAGAAGTCTCGAAAATCTAGCAAAATGTGTCTTAAACAAAGAATACATGAAAATATATACAAAGCTTTCTTCCCTCAAGGCACACACACATCATCCACGTGACTGAGGGCCACTTTCATGTTAACAAGGGGTGTCACATCATTGGACTATTGCAAAGCAGAGTAGATCACTGTTTCAATCTATAGCATCTTTCATGATAAAACGATCTCCCCTAATGAAAAGCATAAATGATGTCCTGGTTGACTCACCCAGTCCGGTAAATATATAAGGGGAGATAAACTTAGTTGACCCTACTAGGTTAAGAATAAAACCTAGAATACACTGAAAATTTAGAATATATATTTGGTAACTTGGGGGGGGGAGAAGGCATGGTATATCCGCATATCTATTTCGTAACTTAGGGGGGGAGATAAGGCATGGTACATCCGCATATCACAAGAGGTATACAAAAGCTCAACCTTGATACATTTCGTTCTTTCTGGAAAGGTGTGCAAATATGTCAAAAGCTACACATAAGTTGTCTTTTTTCATCCTTTTCATAGCATTTTGGTACAATCCAAAGGTGTTTAGATGTTTTTTTAATGCATCCCATTGCTAACATTAGAGCTAAACTAGGTACAGCAACCAATTCTGGCTTTAGTTCTACCAGTAAACTTTCCAGGAAAAATAATCCTTTTTTGATCTTTCTAATTGCTTTGTTTGGTTTTTGATGACATTTTCTTTCAAGATAGATATGTTTTGTAGATGATAACATATCTTAATTTTATAATTACCACGAATGAGAATAACAAATACTTTTCTTTTGTTTCATTCTTCTATGCAGTGTAGTTTCTAGGATTTTTATTTGAGGGGCTTAAGGGGGGAAAGAGTTATTTTGGGAGCAGAAAAATAAGTCTTACATGTCAATGAAGTCACGATGTAGAGAATTTAAAGACGTAAAAGATTATATTTCAGTTGAGGACTGCTGGGGGACAGATTTTTTCCAATGAGGGGGTCTGCCGCACCACAACTTACGCCACCCCATTGGACACACCCCTGCTTTTATAAAAAAGACTCCTTATTGCTTTTGATAGATTTCAGAATGTTTTCCTCCACTGGAGAAAAGTTTCTTTTTTTTTTTCAGCAGAAGTTTTTATAGCTTAATTTCCTTGGAGAGACCTAGGGAGGCGAAAAAATAAAAATATTCGTGTAGGGATAAAGCTGTATATGTACGAGGTTGTTTCAGTAGACGGTTTATTTGCTGTTGTTGTTTTTTTCTGTTCTGAGCGTAGATGATTGGACGTGGTTAAGAGGATGGCTATATTTGAGAGTAATATATCATTATTCTGAAAGTCGTTCTACGTATGTTTGTTTGGACTTAAACACAAAGCTATACAATGGGCTCTCTGTGTTGTGCCTGCTACGGGTATCGAAACCAGAGTTTAGCGTTATAAACCTACAGACTTACCACTGAGCCACTGGGGGTGGTCATTCTACGTCATTATCTGGATATACACTTACATACACATACCCATGACACACAGTAAAAAAAAAGAACAGCTTTTGAAGTGTAGTTTAAAAGTTGCATCAGAGCTTTCACAATATTGTGCATTTTATTGATAATAGAGTAAAATTGAAACGCCAAAAAAATGTTTTCAACTGGAGCACAGAAGATCCTCTCAAATATATCCATCCTCTTAATTCTCAAAGATATCTATCCTCCTATCTCTCCCAAATATATCCATCCTTCTAACTCTCCCAAATATATCCACCCTCCTTTCTCTCCCAAATATATCCATCATCCTATCTGTGTATCATGTGAGATACTTATTGTAAGAAAGCAGTTGTAACTATACTGCGCGTAGTAACGTGAAAAGATAGATAAGTAAAAACTAAATAAGTAAAACCTAAAGCCAATATGTTACCATTAATAACAGCAAAACCCATTAATGCCTGAGACTGAAGCAGTATGTTTTTTAATAACATAATGAAACAAATAAAGTTAGTCTGTGGATAAAATTTTTTGTAGAATTTTTCTAGGTATAAGAACAAACATGATAGCTCAAGTTATCATTCGTCATATTGAGTTACTTTTCTGATCCTTTTCTTAATAAATAGCTCTTCATCGTTTGTTTATTTGTAGTTAAGCACAAAGCTGCCCAATGGGCTATCTGTTCTCTGCCCACCACGGGTATCGAAACCCATATCGCCTTTCTTTGAAATCGTGTATTCAGAAAAAATCGTGCTTCGAAATAGGGTCATTATCAACTTCTAGGTTTTATTTAAACTTGTGTAGTGCGCTGATGTTTACTGGGATGCGACCATATTTAGGATATTCTACACCAGTTCTGTTCCAGGATCATCCATACCTCAGAATCCTCCTAGTTTTCATTTCTTTTTTTTTTCTCAGAGTCACCCTTCGCCGGTTCTCAGTGTTAAATTTTAGAGCTTATGACGCTAGAATTTGGGTTTTGATACCTGAACAGACACAGCGCAGATAACTCACTGTGTACTAAAAGACGCAAACAATATTTCAGAATCGTATATTGTTCATATTTAATAATATATATATATATATCATTCACCTATAAATTGTTCTGACGTCATACACCCACCCACCTATATGTGGCACGATTAGACAGAGAAAAGATTTTTAGAAACATTATTTTACAACGTAAAAAGCTATCACAGTAATTTACAGTCTACTCATAATGGTGTCAACGCCTGGCGCTTCAAGTGAAGAGAATACGTTGTAGGTGGCTGGGGTACTTGTGCCTAAAGCCATCCTCTGCACTTCCCAAAACAGCCCTTTGGTGGTGGGGGGGGGGGAGAGAAAACGGGGCCGTTCAAAAGAGATTTGGAGAAGGACAGTGGAGAGAGAATTGAAATAATGCAACCTGACCTGGGAATCAGCTGGACAACAGGCTTCATACTATAGGCAGTGAAAACACCTCATGAAGCCCGATGGGCCACCAGGGGACTGAGTGAGTGAGTGATAATGGTGTGTAAATGGAAACACATAGATAAATTTATTACAAGGGAAGGAAAGAGTCATTCAAACCTATGTCAATAATGAAATATGACTAAGTAAAGAGGCCAAAATTAATTCGTCATTATTTTAATAACCTGTCTCAAGTATCTTGTTTCACGTAAAAATAACCTAGCAAAAGATGTTGATTATATAACTCTGTTCACTATGTATGCATTAATTAAGCAATGTTATCCGTAAACATTTTTTAACTGTGTTGTACAGTAATGTTAATTGTTGTAAACCAAAACTTTATACTCTGTGTACACTGTAAGCATATATATACAAAATATAAAAACATATTTACATGGTAATGCAATGTTTTGTTTGTTTTGACCCTGCATTTTATCATTGTAAGTCCGTAAATTTACCGTTCTCCCACCCGAGGAGCCAAGTAGTGCTAATTTTGATAAATTCAGATGTTTACTGTATGTATATATATTTTACAATATATTTGTTTGTTTGTAATTAAACATAATGGGCTATCTGTGCTGTGCTCTCGAAACCTGAATTATAGCGTTGTAAGTCCGCAGACATACAGCTGTGCCACTGGGGGGGGGGCAAAATTTTTGTTCATAGTAATAAAAATAATATATAATATTCCGTAACCTAAAGTGAAGTTAAGATCCACTATAATGGAACATGATTTTATGTGAAAACAAACTTTCACATGTTCTCAACAGCATTCCCTATTTACAATGGTAGCTATACCAATTTAGCTGAAACCGTATCTGAATCTTAGCCCTGCAGTCATATAATTGAGTATTTATGTGGTAACTACCTACTTTGGTGATTGGTTTGTTTGTTTCAGAATGTGGCTGTCCCTGATTTTGAATTGATAAACTAGAGGGAAGGCAGCTAGTCAAGAGCACCTCTTTTATCTGATGGAATATTGGAACTTGACTGTCACTCTTATAACCCAACCGCTGCCACAAAATACGGGGGGTGTTTTTGTGGTAACTGGACGCGAACTGACCATTAAAATTTTATAGGTTTCCTGTAAACTTTAATCTAAAAGAGAGAGAGAGAGAGAGAGGGAGAAACTTAGGACGTGAAAAAAATGTCCATTAATATGTCTTATCTATAAACGATAAAGTAAAATTAATACCATGCAACTCTTCTTTTAATGCTGCCGAAGAAAGCAACAAATGAAAATATTCAAATATATTTTCGTCTGATCAGTCTTTTTTTTAGAAGTTTAGTTACAATATATATTTACATATATATATGAAATGCTGAAAAACTATTTAAGATAAGTATATTTTAAAACAATGTTTCACAATCCATTTTTCAAACGTTATTAAAAATTCACTCTTTAGTAAATGTCTTTTTTGCGGCAATGGGCTGCTAACCATAAACCCTCAGATTCACACTTCGATTATGCTAATCGTTATGCCACGTTGAACGTTTTGGAAGCAGAGGATGGTTCCCGTGTGCTTTGGAGGGACAAACTCTATAAACGTTTGGGAGGCAGAGGATGGTCCTATATGTTCTGGAGGGAGAAACTCTATGAACGTTGTGGATGCAGAGGATGGTTCCTATATGTTCTGGAGGGAGAAATTTCATGAACGTTTGGGAGGCAGAGGATGGTTCCTATATGTTCTGGAGGGAGAAATTTCATGAACGTTTGGGAGGCAGAGGATGGTTCCTATATGTTCTGGAGGTACAAACTCCAGGAATCAATACTGTTGCTTCTGAAAACAGAAGAAGATGCTCCCTCTAAATTACGTCTTTGATTAAAATACATATAAATGACTTTCGTAACTGTCATTTCAAATTTGAATAAATTATATATTACTGTGCATGAATTTTGAATACTGTTCTGACTTTAAGGGTTTTCTTTGTTTTACAAGCCTCTGAATGTTTTCAGAGAAACTTCTGACATAGGGAAACACAGCTGTATTTTTGTAAATATTTTCCTGCTTATTTTATGTACTTCTATATTTTATTCACGATTATTGTTAATGCTTTTTTATTTTCTTCCTCCTAATTCTTGGTGCTTTTTATTTTTTTTCTTAATCAGGTGTTCTGGGAATCTATCTTTTATACTGTTTTTCTTCCTTTTTATTAACATCTTCGCCATTACAAATCTTGTTCATTTTGTAGAGTAGGCAGTCTATAGCTATGACATCCGTCTGTACTTTGCTGGTGTGTTTTGGTTTTTAGTAGAGGTATATATTTACCTATATCTCTGGGTTTTCTGTAAGCTCCTGTGGTACATTAATTATTTGTCTTGGTAAACATTTCTAGCAATGGAAATTTGGTATACTCGTCTATTTCTATTGTAAATTGTATCACGGGATGTTGATTCTTCAGGTGGTTTATTAATTCTTCAATTTTGTCTGCAGTGTGTGCGATTTTCTGTGTGTATAGTCAACAAATCTGAGCCAAAGCTTCTAGCTTAGTGAGGCTGTTTTGAGGGCGATATCGTTGAAATTTTCCCATGTAGAGGTTAAGTGCTAGTGATAGGAGTGAGTCCATGGCTACGTCTTCTGTTGCTTGTAGTATTTATTTTCATATCGGAAGCAGTTTATGGTGATACCAAGTTACGAGTTATTTTATTTTGGATATCGTCAGCGTTATTTGAGCGTTCTATTATTTGTAGAGTTTCGAAGCTAGTTTTTTCGTTGTATTTAGAATGTTTCAATATCCTTTTCTAATTAAGGAAGCTAAGCGTACTTTGTCTTTTTTATTTAGTCTTATGAAAAGTTCTCTAATCAAATCAACGAGTATCTCTAGATGCGTAATCAGCACTACAGAATGTGTATATATGTCTGTGTGTGTGTGGTGGGGGGGGGGGTATTTTTACACAAAGCGACTTACATGAAAGTCAAGTGTTTATTAAAAGTCTGAAGATGGTGAACCATTTAGAATTTCTAGAATATTGGGGTGGCCATTCGCCCCCCCCCTTCTAGCTACGCCCCTGATCTCGTAGCTGTAATGAAGATGTAGATGTATAGTATACATTCATTCAAGTAAATGCACGCATATATTTGTGAAAACGGCAAAATTATCGTTACTTGCAATAACGATCAGTTCATTCCGATTCCAATAACTAGCATTTGAAAGCTTTGCCTTGCACGTGCACACATGCTATTAGAGTTACCCACACTGAGGTACTTCCGGTCAATACATTAAAAAAACGAATACACGATTTGGTTATTTTATGATATATATGTATACAGTGTTCCAACTAGCTAGTGTCTGGATAAAGTAATATATATATATATATATATAGCCGTACAATTGGAACTAATCGTATAGTATTTATATATACATATATAGCAAAGCTACTGAGACTATCTTTCGACGAGAAAATATACAATCAGCAGTACCCTATCGCCCACCACCCACACTGATTGCGGGCAATATTTTGTGGTGTCGCAAGGATTCAGATCCAGCTCGCTAGCTCCGAAATCCATAATTATACCAAAGGGCCAACCTGCGCCACAATTGTACAAAACGTAAAGAAATTAGTGGGTTTTTAACCATTCATAAAAACAAAAACACTGAAACTGCATTTCAACGATAATTTAGTATTAGAGCTTACGAACAATACAGCTGTTGTACTCATCGTTTCACTTCTTTCATTAGAATATAAGTTTTCCAACACATCCTACATCATTTGTGTCAAGAGTTTTTGAACATCCATTTTGCAAAGCAATTTACTTATAGAACACCTGTTTTCAAAGCTAAACTTGTCAATATACCAATATAGACTGGGAGAATATCTGCTTACTCTAATCTTAGATACACGTATAAGGTTCGAAAGAGTTATGTTTTCACTAAATGAAAACGTTGTAGATGGAATCACGATGGGGGTACCTGTTGAAGTTAAAGCGATCATAAAGAGAGGTTCTCTAAAATCGTTGGAATCCAATCAAAAGAGGACAAAAAAGAAATGCGAAGCAGAAGGAATAGGAAGGCTAAGATACTTTGCTTGTTTTTTCATTGTAACCACTTTCATTATTTTAGATCTTTACTGATTGATTGACAGACTTAGGTATGACTGGTCAGACCTCGACCGACAGAAGTCATAGAAAAAAAAAGTTGAAGAACATTTATTATTTCTTCTACTCAGAGATCAGAGAGTCTAAGATGTAAACTTGCTCTGGAAAGACTTTTCATAAACACCAAAACAGCATTTTGCGAATTTCATCGTGTGTTTTTTCAGGCCAGAGATCGAACCGTACACTAATGCTAAGTTTTATATGAGAAATTGGTCTAGCCAATTTTCACTCATGCAAATCTGCTACCAAAACAACTTATGTACGGTTTTAGGGTTAAATAATAAAATCAATAATGGTTGGAGATGTCTTGAATGGGTAATGAAGAAAAACTTTAATATAAGTTGAACATAACAGCAAATGTACAACGTTTCGAC
>NW_013666951.1:139666-157632 GCF_000517525.1 Limulus polyphemus
TTGAACATAACAGCAAATGTACAACGTTTCGACAACCTGATGATGAACAAAACATTGTCGAAACGTTGTACATTTGCTGTTATGTTAAACTTATATCAAAGTTTATCTTCATTACCCATTCAAGCCGTCTCCAACCATTATTAGTCTCAAAGTGGGTTCCTCGTCATCGAATTTGAAATAATAAAATTGTTTTGTAGGTTTTGGTACTTTTGCCATTTTCATTGTCAGTTTCTACGGAATTGTCAGCAAATTAAAATGTAGTATATCGTATTTGTCTTTTTATTATTTATTTTAATTACTAGTTGAAAAATAAACATGGGTATTTTGCTGTGGTAAGGCGCGCATGAAAATTTATATAGAATAATCAGGAGTTTAGTACAAGATAATATTAGCATGATAACAGACGGGTTTGTATATACAGAAATAGATATAATATACATTATTTAGCTGATAATGTAAAAAGTAATCGTTTGTATAGATACAAAAATAAGACGACTTGGAAATATTTATCCAGGAAATTTTAGTTGCAATGTGTGTATCGCTGTGCATGTAATTTTTGTAATATATTTAATGTTTACTCTATATATGCGTTAGTACAGTAATCTTCTGAGCGGTAATATTTCACTGTATAGGATAAAAACAGTTTACATAGCCGGGTTTCCCACACGGTACTTAAAGCCGGTGATCACTTATCGTCGTTTCACTTTTGATTAGTCAGAGAGTCACTTGTCCGGGTAGTTGTTAGGATAGCCATTACTTGATTAAAGCAAGCAGTTAGTTGTCGCCGTCGCCCGCGCGAGCAGCCAGTTACAGGTGAGACCAGCGGGGGGCCTCTACTGGGCGGTTGGAAAATTGTTGGTCAGTGCTTGGTACAAACAAAGTCTCCACCCCTTTGACAAACATATGTCATTTTTGTTGATGGCGCTACGTGCATCAGAGTAGAAGACGGCTGATCTGACATTCTGACATATTTCCCAAGAACCGCGCGGTGGGGGAATGGTGACACGAGCGTGCACGTTATTTAAATAAGCCATGATACTTCCCGTGTACTGCAGAAAGCCATCGCTGAATTGCCCACTGCAGAAATATATCTTAGTAAGTACACCTAACTGAAACTAAACGAGGAATTACATATTCAAACAAACTAATGGAACCAGCGGTTGCTAGGTTATCTATATCATTATATATCACAGCTACAACGTACTTCGGTATTTTCATCGCACAAAGTTTCAAATGTTATTTTATATTTTTGGAACGAAGTTGCAAAATCCAAAGAAGTAAGACTTATCGACTGCGAAATATTATGTAAAGTTAGAAAAAAAAACATTTACCCCCAAACCACTTTACCCCTTACAGATAATTAATAGAGAACTTTTATTTTAACCGACGTTTCGCCTTTCCAGCTTCTTCAGGACTAGTACATACAGCTGTTGGATATTACAATATTCTTTAAATTAAGGCGAAATGTTGGTTAAAATAAAACGTTTTCTTATAATTATCTGTAGTGTTAAGGTAATTTTTTTTCTAACTATTTTATCAAAATGTGTAAATACCTTCGGTATGTACTACAAATTTTGAAAAGTTGCCTAGTTTTGTTATAAAAAACAGACGCTTTTTGAGAAGTGAACGAAATGTTGGGTTGATAAAATAAATATTTCTGTAGATTAATGCACGAATGAAATACGCGTATACATTAACACTGGAACACTGGGTGTGTGTGCTAAAAACGATTGAACAGAATCGGAACTACGCATGCACAGCACCTCCATATGTCAAGCACTCAGAGTGTCCACTTTAGAAAGTCCATAATAAACACTTCTTAACTAGAATGTAAATAAATAAAAGTTAACAGAATGTGGTTAAATGTAATAATGAAAGCATTTGTTATACATAACTGACCAAAACTCCTAGTAGACTGAACCAGAAAATCATATATCAGATCCCTCTCATTTCAGCTTCAAAAACGGCTCTTTTAAGGACAACATTCTAATTCGATAATATACCCTAGAACAAGCGTTATGGAGCTGTCTGTGTACAACTAGGTGGTTCAAGGCGTCAGATTGCCATCACAAAACAAGAAACTTCGCCACCCGTATACCACATGATGAAGGTCCAGCTTACGGTAAAAACAGCCTCCAGGGGCGAGGCAGTGTAACACAGCAGTAAATGTTAGTTAATACATTAAACGTATTAGTTCCAGCTGTTTGTATATAATTGATCTTTATTCTGAACATAAAACATGAACGTGTGAAAGTTAATTTTACATGAGATTAATTTCGTTTTTACTGTTTCTTATTTCATATTTCTCATAGGTTCCAACCTATAAATCATATTCGTTTTTCAGACAATAATCTATTGTGTTGTTTCTACAAGTATCACATTTGAACTGACTGAGGCTTATCCATTACACGTGAAGGAGTCAGTTCGTCTCTCTCTATATATAATGTATTATGTTAGAAGTTTTCCTCCTATGTTTTGTACATCTGTGGTTCTTTATATCATTTTACATGTAGATTCTATATATTTGAAACGATTGTAATTCTGCGTTACTCATTCGATGCACATTAGGTGGCTTTTTGTTGTTTACTACGGGTCATCCGAAAGGAACATTGTAAATTATATTCAGTAAACGTTTATTGACAAAATCGATATGAAACTCAAACAGTTTTCCTACTTATATTTCTGTTTATCTACGTGGTTTTATACTACTTGCTTCCTTCAAAGCCGCTGAGAACAAATTCTTCCAATTTTGTCTGCTCTGAGCTTCAGAAAAGTCGGTTACACCATATACTAACAAAAAGATAATCGACTATTTTCTTCCTTTTAGTAACACAAGAAAAATTCCTATGAAGTTTCTTTCTTTTTAATCAGGCATTTACAACTTCTACAAAACAGAAAGGGGGGGGCGATACTTATGTCGTCTCCGTCGGGACACGCTCTGTCGCTTGGATTGCTTTGGGCAAAGTATTCCACTTGTGCAACACTATACAAAACAGGAGATTTTGTAAACATGTTAAAAGATCCATGTTTGTTTGTTTGTCTTTATCTCGGTACAGTACAGAAATGATTGAAGTAAATCCATCCTATTCTCACCACATGTTTATCTTTTCTTTCCAATTATTCGTATACACACAGCCTTAACAGATATAGATTAATATACTGTGATTTACCAAAGAAAACGAGTTTCAGCCTACAATCTAAATGTGGAATGAAAGACGTTTCACGCTATAATCAGCAGGGTTCACAAGTAGAGCGTGATAGTGGTGTTATCAACTTGTTTAGGGCTATTGTTAGCCACTCTGGCCAGGCGGAGAAGCAGAAATAACAAGCGGGTTTCATAAAGCAAGAGTGACAAAATCTAATTGGGCGTCCAGGATAGAGGAAGCAGGCGGTAACCACGTTTGGTTATCTGCTGATTGATGACGTGATGAAACCATGTGGCGGAGGAAAGGGCGGCATGACAACGATTTCTACGTTTCCGGATCTATGAGCTTCTCCACGCTAGTGGATTTCACGGATCTCAGGTTTTGTTAGAGAACGAGGTAAACGAAGAATGTATAACAGTCTCCCGTGATTCTTTCTTTTCGGTGGAGGAAGATGACAGGGGTGGTGCGTGCACATTTGTATCAAGAAAATCTTTAAAGCAAAGACTAAAAAAGAAAAATACGCTCACTCCAGAGAGTATGGTTTGAAATGAAATCGACAGTAGGAAGCCTTACAGAACAGAAAAGTTAGGTTACAAATGAATCAATCTATCTTATACAAAGGATTTCTTGCCAGTGAGAAAAAATGTACTAGGTAGTAAGAGTAAACTTCGCACTAAACTCATACTTTCGTGCCACACTAACCACGTGACCAAAAGATAGCTGAAAGAATGGTAAGTTTAGAGGTTATATCATACTATGCCATGTATAGCCTACGAAAATTGATAACAGAGATAAGAAGTTAAGATAAACTTCACGACAGTGTTAACCCTCAAGTTACCGGTGTAGTCCACATATTCAATCATCTATTATAATAATATTCAGTTTTTGTCTGTCCTGAAAATGCGCTCACTCTTCATTTCAACGGATGTAAACAAAATGCGGATGTAAATATACTTTAGTAGACGTTTTTAAAAAGTTCTAACGTTAGGTAGTAGAATAACATTATTGATAGTATTAAGTACGGTAAAGTTTAGTGCTAACTAAACTAAAGCAAAAAACATGCACAAGTTACAGTGTTAATTTATATCTTTATCGAATATAGGCGGTACTTATTAAAGGCTTAACTAATACAAACGTGACCGCAGATGTTTTGCGGGTCTCTGCTAGTATTGCTCCCCCCCTGTGGCACAGCGGTATGTCTGCGGACTTACAACGCTAGAAACCGGGTTTCGATACTCGTGGTGGACAGAGCACAGATAGCCAATTGTGCAGCTTTGTACTTAACTTTAAACAAACAAACTGCTAGTATTGAATAATTATATGTTTTTCTCTGTTATAACACCCAGCGTTAATAACTGGACAGAAAAATATGAAATCATTCATTTCCTTCGCAAACATATTGGGAGCTCCAGCAATAATTAGGAGAATTAATTGCAATATCCATGGTATGTTTGTCTTACATTATTCTTTAGTGGATCGTATGCTATTAGCGACCTGTAATCAACATTCAAGAACCCCCCAAGCACTTTGGTGCATAAAGGATTTAAATATAAAAAAAAGTGTTTAAAACCTCATAATTTCATCTATCTCTAATCCTAGCTTGTGACTGGACTACTTTTGATGTCCACTAGTCGTCTTAGCATTAATATAATGAAATACCGAAGTTCCAGTCTTTCAAAATTTAAGGTCATAATATAGTATAATATAATATTTAGGGACAACAAGGGACCTATTGGTCCATTTAGGCTGTTCCATCCACTAGACTGCTAAAAAACAA
This sequence comes from Limulus polyphemus, assembly GCF_000517525.1. Taxonomy (NCBI): domain Eukaryota; kingdom Metazoa; phylum Arthropoda; class Merostomata; order Xiphosura; family Limulidae; genus Limulus; species Limulus polyphemus. The sequence continues at coordinate 144,590 of NW_013666951.1, forward strand.
AACAAAAACTCTCAAAGCCAGCCATTATCATTCATATATTTATCAAGTCCTCCATTAACCTCACTTAAATTTACTGACTCCAAAACATCCGACGGCAACCCATTCCAAAGACCAAATACCCGGTTAGTAAATAAAACTGTCTAAGCTGAAGATGATTCTTACCCTGCCAAAGTATATATTTGTGTCCACTAGTCCTACTATTCTCGCCGCCATTAAGTATGAAAAAAGATGATGCATCAACACGATCAATCCCTTAACAATCGTAAACACCTCAATCACATCCCCCTAACTCTTCTTTTTTTCAAGAGAAAACAATTTCAGAGATCTTAGCCTCTCCTCGTAAGACAACCCCTCCATCCCAGACACCATTCTAGTAACCTTCCTCTGAACCATTTCTAACAATTCAATGTCTTTCCTAAGGCAAGGACCCCAAGACTGAACACAGTACTCCAAGTGTGGCATTATCAATTATCTATACAATGAAATTATAACCTCTTTAGATTTGCATTGAATATTTATGCAGATACATCCATAAATCCTATTTGCCCTACCACTAGCAACATCATAATCTCATTCTGTACTCCCCCCTCTAATGATAGCACCTACTGTTAACCCTAAAATATTCTACTTAGTTTTTTTTTACCATATACTGAGTGATTTCCTTGACAATCACTTTGTAGAGGGAGCTTACTTGACTCAAGGAAATATTCTTTATAAGAAATGCCGAAATCACATATTAAGTTATTGAAGAACCTAGTTTGCCCTATAAAATAATGTCAAGAATTTTATAGAAAATAGAGGAATTGTTTTTCATTCTGTACTGATAAATATTAATAAAAATGCACTGCAAACATTTTAGTACGTATATACAATAGCAGAAAATCGGTAAAAAAATCACCAAATAACTGATGCATTTGCGAAAACATACGCAAAGTTTACCCGACAGTGTTTGTTTTCAGATTCTGAAATCAGATCACTAAACTCGATCGGTTGTTGTTTGTTATTAAGCACAGAGCTACACAAAGAGCTATCTGTTCTCTACCCACCACGGGTATCGAAACCCCGTTTTTAGAGGGAAACTCCGCAGACGTACCGTTGTGCCACTGGGAGCAACTCGATAAGTAAACACCAGCAATGTTTCTAGTTTGTCATTTGATGATAAGTTTTTTAATAAGTTCAATTTGAATTGCAAACTATCTTTTACTTTCTTTTTTCTGGAAAGAGTTGAATCATTTTGCAAATGCATTTTATTAGTGACAGTAATAAATTATTTAGAAATTGTGCAGGATTTTATGTGTATCTAAAAGCAGATGATGCACATATTCTAATCTATCAATATCACATGTTCACATGTTCAGTTTTAATAGCTTACTAGTAACCATGACAACAAAACTGCAGAGTATCATCTTACTTTTAGTGAAAAAAAACACGACAGTTTTATTTAAAAACGAACGGTAGAAGATCGTTAATTTTTAGCTTATTCTGGAACGTTTGAAGTACTTTCAAATTATACCAGACCATTCGAAGTGTGGAAAAATATGTACATTCAAAATTCCAGTTTTCTTACATAAGATTTCCTTATGCGATTTAAGTTTGTCAATAGCGTTTGATATTTTTTATGCATGCCACTAACTTTTATGCTTTGATATTTAACATACTAGCACCTATGAAATTGTTTTTAAGAAAATAAAGTAAACCTAATACATTAACAGTAAAAGCTTGCAATATTAGGAGTAGTCAAAAAGCCGAAGTATTGGTTTGAAAGTCAACGTCATAAAAAAGGGTTTTTTAATTGCAGGTTAAAACTGTATTCAGTTGGTGATGTGATGGCACTAAAAGAGAAGGTTGAGGACGTTTTTTAAATAAAGTTTTGAACTTGGCTAGAAATCGTTCTTGTTGTGTGGCATGTGTAATATGACCGTTTCATTAAACCGTAGTACTAATATTTTATAAATATATTTTCTTAAAATTATGAGGTTCAGGGTACGATACCTTTGATTATGCTCTGCATTTTCAGTCAATCATAATATAATATAATAGAGCCCCCCCAGTGGTAGTCTGCGGAGTAACAACGCTAAAATCCGGGTTTCGATACCCGTGGTGGTCAGAGCACAGATAGCCCATTGTGTAGCTTTGTGCTTAATTACAAAACAAACAAACAAAACTCTAAGAGTAGAACAAAGTTCTTGTGGCGGCGAGTGCTACTACATATCTACCCTTTTTCTGATACATAGATAAAATCTGAATCTTATGTAGGTGTCTCTTACGTGGCTATTTAACCCCATTTGCGCATAAGGTGCCAGTCACATTGAAAATACCAACACTAATATTAATACGTTTAGCACCTTTTTTTTTCACAAAGAACTAAGTTAGCTGAGCACTATTAATTTACGTCATTAAAAAACTCATAAATCGTGTTCTACATTTAGTGCTAGCATTCGTTTTTTAATTCACTTGAAAACTAGGTTTTAATTCAAGGATTTTTAGCTAATAGAACTTCAGCACAAACTTTAAAAAGATAAAAGATCTGATAGTGGCTTCTCCCAATGTTTTTGTTTATTTAAATTCAGCAATTAAATCAACTGTTTTTCTGAACATACATATTTTTACTCTTGAAAAACAGTGTCGTCAAAACTGATAAATGAATTTTTAGGGATTAAACTATATTCTGAAATAACTAAAATTTACTTATGATTCAAAATAAGATGTTTTTTTTTGGCAAGTTGTGAAATGTATTTGTATATTCTTCTAGATATTTTCTCTCACTTATATATTTATGCCTTTGAGACATCCAGCAGTTTTCATCGCTTACCAAAAAGTGTTTCCTTTTATAATGGACTGTTATGTTATCTTTATTTTTGAAGTGAACAAGGGGTAGATTTCTTTATTGACCTAAGGAATACTTTATCACAGAGTTAAAAAACTGTCTGCCTCAGGAAGTAATGTATAAGTAATCTTTTCATCCTGACAGTTCCATTACTTGAAATTCATGTTTTTAGTCTGTAAGTCTATTCGAAAGGGGAAAATACCATTTTCTCTACTATTTCCCCTTTTATTCTTTCGGTTTAAAAAGTGTTATCAAAATAGTACATGAAATAAAGTTTAGAAGATCCACTGACAAGGAAATGTAGTTTTCAAATTCTCACATGTTCTAGAGAGTTTCTTCCTGTCGTCCCTAACAGCAGTGAAACAACGTAACCACGCGTTTATTGGTAGGCCAGTGCAGAAAAAACCCGTGAAACAACGTAATCATAGTTTATTGGTAGGCCAGAGGAGAGAAAAACAATGAAACAACGTAACCACACGTTTATTGGTAGGCCAGTAGAGAGAAAGGCCCTGAAACAACGTAACCACACGTTTATTGGTAGGCCAGAGGAGAGAAAAACAATGAAACAACGTAACCACTAGTTTATTGGTAAGCCAGAGGAGGGAAAAGCAGTGAAACAACGTAACCACTAGTTTATTGGTAGGCCAGAGGAGAGAAAAGCAATGAAACAACGTAACCACACGTTTATTGGTAGGCCAGAGGAGAGAAAAGAAGTGAAACAACGTAACCACGAGTTTATTGGTAGGCCAGGAGAGAGAAAGGCCCTAAAACAACGTAACCACACGTTTATTGGTAGGCCAGAGGAAAGACAAACAATTAAACAACGTAACTATGCAATCATCGATGGGCCAGGGGAGAGAAAAGCTAAAATTTCGTTAGGTATAATAAAATTTTCGTTTAATTCAGCAACTGTTGGGGAATTGTGGCGCGTGTTTCTTTGCCTGTTGGGGAGAATCAAATCGAAGTCATGGTCTAAATATAGGAGTATGCAATTTATATCGTCTAATAATAATTTTTAAGAACATGTACATAACTAAGGTCTATAAAAGGCCACTGATATAATTTTTAAGAACACATACATAAGTGCATAAAAAGTCAGATATCTAATTTTTAAGGACACGTACATAAGTGAACTGCATAAAAAGTCAGACATCGCACATACAGTGGAAAGATTAGGGATGTTTTATGTCAATGCAAATAATTAGTAATAATTAGAAAATAAAAAAATATCATCCACAGGGAATTTATTTAATAATTGTAATACCGAGTTTATAAAATGTGTACGCAGTATTTCCAGAATTTAATTATTTATCTCTTTATCTCTACTGCTGAAGTTGTGATATATCACAGTGAAGTGGAAACTATCTTTTCAGAGATAACCTTAAATGTTTTTGTGTTGAAAGCACTCCGGGACTTTAGCCATGTATAATTTAAATTCTAAAATTTATATCACCGTTTTTGTTTTCTGTTCGTAGAAAGTTGTGTATTTCAATTCCAATCAAAGAAATACGTTTTACATACTCCTATGGATACGTTGTTAGTTTCTAGTACTATATAAAGGTACACGTTGGTAAAATTTTATAGCCAAAAAGTCTACTGTATACTATATATACATTGTAATGTATTTGTAATGTACACTTCAAATACTTTTTATCATATTTAGGAAAATATTCATGGCTTTCATACTTATTTTATTTCGCATTTCGTTTCGTTACATCGGCTTCCCCACTTTACTGAGAAAAGCTTTACCTACTATAAATTTTTTAAGCCTAGTAAGAAGAATCGTAACTATAAATTCACGAGTATTAAGTGATGAAATGCAGAGTGAATTATTGAAAGATTTAATTACCAAATTAAAGACACGTGTAATTTTGACAAAATATCTGTATTTTATATAGTTTTTAAAAATGGGAAATCTGTCTCATACCTGACATTAATTCTAAAGATATTTCTTACGTATACTCTTACTAAAAAAACGTCAAAATTGCAACACCGTTGCAACAAACGAGATCGGTTGGAATTAGAACCAACAACTTTACTAATTGAACAGATATTTTATGTTTCTAAGCTATCCCTTCTTGAATAATGAATTCTGCTCCGGTCCAATTTACTTTCCTTCTTAAAAAAAAACTAACAAAAAAACTTGTGAAATTGTGAATACCAACCTAGCTAATTGTTACATTAATGTAAACTATGTATTTTACATTGTAAATATAAACGTGTTATTACATATTTTTGCTATTCGCTCACTTTTGCTTTGTTTTTCATCTTCAAGCCTATAAAATGTACTACCTTTGTAAAGCAAAAACTAATTAAATTTAGAAAGGTTTTGTAATACAAATTGTAAACACTAACATAATATATGGAATATTCATACATAATGAGTAATATATTACAGCAGCCTGTCCATAGAGAGTTAATCTAACAACGTGTCTTTACCGTTGAGAACACGTTTTTAGGCTAGCTACATCTTAACTATTTATATATATTATGACTACATTTAAGCTTTTGCTTGTTTGTTAGTAAGCACAAATCTACACAATGGACTATCTGTGTCGTGCCCACCGCGAGTATCGAAACCTACTATTTAGGGTTATAAGCCCTCAGGCTTACCGTAGAGCCACCTGTGGGCACATTAAAACTGTTAAAAGTACAGTGTAACTAGAATAATGCATGTACATGTAAATATACTATTAAAATAAAAGTACTATATTATTTCATTTAGAGAAAAGGGCTTTAAGGGAGTAAAGTCATAAATATTGATCTCACGAGGAAGCAGCTTCGGGACATGAAGTAACAATAAGAAATTACTTTTACTAATGAATTAATGAACGCATGTTGATTCTTTAGATTATTATTAAACAGTTAGAGATAAACAAATAAATATATTTAAAGGAAATTGAGTTCATCGTTTATATAGTTCGCTCATGTTTACCTTTTCAATTTGATAACACCATACACATATTTCTGTTATCAAATCATTATAAAGGTCATAGGTCACAGTGAGGATGGTGTGTGAAAAGAGAGTAATGTTTGCGTCTTAGTGGAGTAGACGTTTATAGAAGTTTGTAAAAAGCAATTTGAACATCTTTTATCCTAGCTTCGACCAATAAATCTTTGGTGTATTATATATATGACAGTCAGTTTTGAGAGGATATATCGGACAAACAATGCGATATTGAAAACCTCAGCTTGAAAGCCATTTCCAAACTGCGGTAACGACCATTCTACGGAACGTTCACACCTGAGTACGGTATCAGCTACAAGTCAGGACTTACGGTCATCATTTCCTGTATTTCTCGTAATCCTTTGGGTTGATTAGGCTTAGCGACTCTCCGCCTAACAACATTAAAAGGTTCCCTGTAAACGGTATTTTCCGTCTCGATAAATCAAATATGTTGTTATAAGAGATTACGGTTGACTCATACACGCAGCTTCTATGAAAATGAATGTTTTATGACTACAAACTTATATACTAAAAGTATGATCGCAGTTCGAAAACAATAAAATAACTTCTTTGTTCTACTGGTATCAGTTAAAGTATGATGAAACATGGAATGAGTGTAAAACACACCATGATTTGCAGAATTCTAAACTTAGACTATTCAGTGGAAAATTATAATATAACTAAATTAAGCTGTGAGTAAATAAAGTCCTCTTATTGTGATAATGTTCGAAATGTTAGGATCCAGTTACACTGTAATGTAAAGTCCTCTTATTGTGATAATGTTCGAAATGTTAGGATCCAGTTACACTGTAATGTAAAGTCCTCTTATTGTGATAATGTTCGAAATGTTAGGATCCAGTAACACCATAACGTGCGTAACGTTAGTATGTAGAAATTACTTCACACTCTGTCTCTTATCTTGTATAAAATATTAATAAAAAAAATATATAAAACATTCCGTATAGTCAATTGGCAAAAATATAGCGTGGGTTCAATCTGAATACCGTACCATATAATACAAGAAATTGTAGCATATAAAACATGGTAAGTTAATAAAATAAAACCATTTTCTTTTAATTTAAACTGTATTTATACTTAGAAATATCCACGTATTAATGGATTTAAACCAGGTAATCTAAATACCGGATAACGTGCTGACTTCCAAAGTCCAAACGTAGTGAAAATTAATTAACTTTAGAGTGAAATAAATTATGGAACACTGTAGAGAATATATTTTTGTCAATACGCTAACTACTGCATATGAAATCAGATAAATTTATTATACGGTTTCGACTTTCAAAACAAAAATTTGTTAGAGCCTTTTTTTTATTTTTTGGTTTACTAGAAGAACAGGTAACTTAATGTTTTTAAGGCTTTTCTTCTGTGTTATTTATTCTACAGCAAGTAATTATTTTTTGAACAAGTTATATAAAAGATAACTTATACCAAGGCTTAACAGTTAACAATAAAGGGCTATCTCAAAGTGCAGATGAACGCATACATCATTAAAAAGCCTTTATCAGCCTTACTCGTAAACATAATTTGACACATATTTAGCAGGATTAGAACCGCCGTTTTTTTGTTTTGTTTTTTGTCTTGAATTAATTAATGAGGCTATGTTTAGAAAAACACGGATGGATTCGCTGTGACGTGACTTTCAGAACAGACTCTCCCTCGAGTATTTAAGTAATCGGTACCAACCCATAGAAAATTTGTACTTTAATGTACTGCTGGTGGCAAGCCTCCCATTACGAAATTAAATCCCGCCCCTGTACCAGTCGACGTCGTCATCTACCAAATCGCTTGTACTAGCAACCTCATGGAGAATTTATCCGAAGCCCGTGTTTTTTGTTCGCCGGAGAAAACGTGGAGATCTCACGGCAACCGTCTCTGGCATATCGGGGAGATCGATGGCGGTGGTGTATCTTTTGTTCGTCGCCTTCCAACTACAGCTCTATTAAAGAGTTGGAGAGCGTGTACTCTGTAGGTTAGACGTAACAATAACGACTGCTTTCACGAGACGTACTCAATGGGGACAATTCGCGAGTCTTCGATACGGTGCACGCTACGGCAAAATAATGGTTTTCACCTACGAAGTAATAGAACAGTGATTTACTTGTAGCTTTGAATAAAGTTACATCACATTAATAAATAAAGACGTCTAGTCACTTTAACTATGAGAAAAGTGTACTGAAAATCAAGGGAATTCATTCAACGAAGTATATCATATATATAGAAGAATATTTCAATTTGAATAGTTTACCATAGTGTGAGAAATAAACAAAAGAAAAACTTATCTGATTTGATTCAAGCAAAAATGTAAAATCACTGTCAAGTGGAAAGCTGTGTTACAACCCAACAAGAAATGTTTCCAAATATCAAAATCTAATCACAGAACATTGCTAGACGCTGAAGTTGATGAGAAGTAGCAAAAGCGAAGATTTGAAAACTTTAACAATAAAACAAGATGTTGTGATTTTAATTTCTCAATCACTAAACATTTTATAAAAAGTTCAATATAAAACTGTAAGAAAAGTGTAAGAAAGTAGTAATCTGTGTCTTCGTTAAAAGGATTAGTATTAGCCAATCAGAATAAGCGAATCACGGATTAACTATTATGGGATTATTAGTAATTCAATAAAGGTGGCTGGCAAGGGCGTTTTATAATTGCAGAATAATTCTTTTTCAATGTGGCTCCCTGGTGGATTAGCGGTAATCTTGGGAAATTATAGCGCTAAAATTCGGAATTCGATACCCCTTCATTCCTTTAAAGTGTGAATGTGAACTTACAAAGTCAGTGAAGCCACATTTCCAGTATAAACAACTGTTGAGTAATTCATATAATTATTGATAAGTATCTCATAATTTTGATTAATATTTTATTATTTTATATCCAAAAGGAAAATAACACGAACTGTTATTCGCTGAAAATATCAACTCAATTGGCCCGGCATGGCCAGGTGGTTAGGGCGTTCGACTCGCAATCTGCGGGTCGCGGGTTCGAATCCCCGTCCCACCAAACATGCTCGCCCTTTCAGCCATAGGGGCGTTATAATATGATGGTCAATCCCACTATTCGTTGGTAAAAGAGTAGCCCAAGAGTTGGCGGTGGGTGGTGATGACTAGCTGCCTTCCCTCTAGTCTTACACTGCTAAATTAGGGACGGCTAGCGCAGACAGCCCTCGTGTAGCTTTGCGCGAAATTCAAAAAACAAACAAACAAACAATCAACTCAATCTTTGTCTTCACTAAAAGGCTTAGTGCTAGCCGACACCATCCTACAATAAGTGTAGCAGTCCATCTATAAAATCTACTTTATTAGGCCTTTGTATTTCTCTTATCAGAATTTAGGAAACAGTAGGAAATCGACCTCGATTTTTAAGGTTTTTAAAATGAACCAGCCTTCTGTAGGTCCCCTCTCCCCCAAAAGGAGAAAAAAATAGTCTTTTAGCAGTTTCTCCTCAGAAATGCTAGCGCATTTGGGGTTAGATATCTTAGCTCCCCTCACCCTGGTCAAAATCTGTTCCTATGTCATGGTTGCTGACACTATGAGTTCAGTAAAGTGTTTTAGTAACTTCTTAATATACAACAAGCAAAAGTAAGCTTCCCAGTTTCTTTTCACTGTTTCCCAATGTGCTTGATACCAACTCATATGCTTCTCTCTTGAATTTAAATGCAGTAAGGTTAGATTACAACTTACTTACTGAATCGTTTGTACTAGTTACCTTATGAATAATTTGCATCGTTCGATGATAGTAAACTAGAGAAGCCAACATCCATAGTTGAGATCGTTTTAACAGAATAGAGGAAATTTTTTATAACTTAAAATGACTGGAAGTATAAAGAAGTTTTAAATAATTATATAATATAATTTTTTTGGGGGGCTATTATAAGCCTTCTCCTGTAATAAAGCTAGAACGAAGCTCCAACGACCGTAATGTAATAGATCGCAGGTATAACACAGATATACTGAAAATTATAAGGAAGAACAATAATTAATATGATTGTAATATTAACAAAATTAATTTGTATATCCACGTGATAAAAAAAAAAAATTCTGAAGTTCTACCCTATAAGAATAATGTTGTTCTTCTTATGGGTGGATTTAAAGGGGATGAAGGTAGAGGACTAATATCTTATGGGTGGATTTAAAGGGGATGAAGGTAGAGGACTAATATATTATGGGTGGATTTAAAGGGGATGAAGGTAGAGGACTAATATATTATAGGTGGAATTAAAGGGGATGAAGGTAGAGGACTAATATATTATGGGTGGATTTAAAGGGGATGAAGGTAGAGGACTAATATCTTATGGGTGGATTTAAAGGGAATGAAGGTAGAGGACTAATATCTTATCGATGGATTTAAAGGAGATGAAGGTAGAGGACTAATATCCTAATGGGTGGATTTAAAGGAAATGAAGGTAGAGGACTAATATCTTATGGGTGGATTTAAAGGGGATGAAAGTAGAGGATTAATATATTATCGGTGGATTTAAAGGGGACGAAAGTAGAGGACTAATATCTCATGGGTGGATTTAAAGGGGATGAAAGTAGAGGATTAATATATTATCGATGGATTTAAAGGGGATGAAAGTAGAGGACTAATATCCTATGGGTGGATTTAACGGGGATGAGGATAGGGACTAACATTTTCTTTATTTTCTTCCAATCATTTTCTATAAACTTGGATACTAACATTTTATTCTAATAAAGACATGGCCAGGTGGTTAGGGAGCTCGACTCGCAATCTGCGGGTCGCGGGTTCGAATCCCCGTTCCACCAAACATGCTTGCCCTTTCAGCCATGGGGGCGTTATAATATGACGGTCAATCCCACTATTCGTTGGTAAAAGAATAACCCAAGAGTTGGCGGTGGGTGGTGATGACTAGCTGCCTTCCCTCTAGTCTTATACTGCTAAATTAGGGACGGTTAGCGCAGATAGGCCTCGTATAGCTTTGCGCGAAATTCGAAACAAACAAACAAACAAATCTAATAAAGGTTTCCAGATTTATTAGTACATAAATGAATAAATGTAATTAAAGTAATTAATTCAATAAGGAAAAAAAAAGAATTTCGCTCTATAATATTCGAATCCACAACGTCTATATTAGCAAACCAGTCTGGGCTTTTTCTTCTCTAATGTATGTCATTCTTGTAAATCAATAAAGGTTAAAAAACTTTATTTTGCTCTAAATGAAATGAATGACAGTTTTCTTAAATTGGTATTATTTTTGAAAGTCCGTTTTCTATAAAAGTCTTCAGTTTTTTTACTACTGTTTATTAGAGATAATACGATGTCACAAAGTTAAATATTTTTTCCTAGATGTACCTTGTATGGTGGTGGCTAGGAACCGGGTTTCGATACCCGTGGTGGGAAAAGGACATATAGCCCATTGTGTAGCTTTGTGCTTAACTTTAAACAAACAAACAAGTATGGTTCTTTTAAATAAATCATTTTGTGTTATCATTTATTTTTTGGAAACAAAGAAAGGAATGTATATTCAGTTTTCAATGAATACTTTTAAAATATACAAGCATGTCGAGAATGTCAAAATTATGGGGGAAAACACCTGTTAAATTAATGTTATAAAGTTCTGCATGTTTGTTTATCTTTTCTGAGACACAAATTAGAAATATAATACTTTGTTATGGTCATAAACTCTAACTGAGATAATATTATAGTATTTTGACACTTGTGTATAAAATTAAAATCATAAATAATATTCAACGTTAAACTGGAACACAATTAAAAACATTTTATTCAGGCCTATCTATGGCCTTCAAAAAGTTGACGACTCAACATGTTTCGACTCCTGAGGATGACGTTGTAACATCCAAACATGTAGAGTCGTCAACTTTTTTTGAAGGCCATAGATAGGCCTAAATAAAATGACAACTAGATAGATTGATACGAATATGGATAGATAAATACAAATGAAACATATTGTTTGTTTAATGAAATCTCTCAACTACTCATGATAATTAATACTTGTACACGCGATATCTTAACCCACAAGCTACAAGCCAGATTGGACTTGTATCATTGCAAAATTTGTATCAGTGATCTGTTACCAACAATGTCCAGTTACTATGAAACCGTAAAAAACACACATTAACTTAGAGAATGTTTAACAACAAATGTAGAAAGATAAAGAATTATAAGGGGATTACGTGTTGATAAAGATAGATAAACTACTTACATATGCACATATACGTGTGATCTTAAAAGCTATCAGCATATATGGCAGTGTTTAATTATTTTTCTACGTCAAAACAAAATCATACTATTGAAACCAACATCCTTCCAACTGAAGTTAATAATAAACTTGAAATTTGTTTTAAGTCATCATGCCAGTTTAACTTAATAATAAGGTTGACATATGTTTTACGTTATCATGCCAGTTTAACTTAATAATAAGGTTGACATATGTTTCAAGTTATCATGCCAGTTTAACTTAATAATAAGATTGATATAGATTTTCAGTTATCATGTCAGTTTAACTTAATAATAAGGTTGACATATGTTTCAAGTCATCATGCCTGTTTAACTTAATAATAAGGTTGATATAGATTTTAAGTTATCATGTCAGTTTAACTGAATAATAAGGTTGATATATGTTTTTAAGTTATCATGCCAGTTTAACTTAATAATAAGTTTGACATATGTTTTTAAGTTATCATGCCAGTTTAACTTAATAATAAGTTTGATATATGTTTTAAGTTATCATGCTTGTTTAACTTAATAATAAGGTTGATATCTGTTTTAAGTCATTATGTCAGTTTAACTTAATAATAAGGTTGACATATGTTTTACGTTATCATGCCAGTTTAACTTAATAATAAGGTTGACATATGTTTTTAAGTTATCATGCCAGTTTAACTTAATAATAAGTTTGATATATGTTTTAAGTTATCATGCTTGTTTAACTTAATAATAAGGTTGATATCTGTTTTAAGTCATTATGTCAGTTTAACTTAATAATAAGGTTGACATATGTTTCAGGTTATCATGCCTGTTTAACTTAATAATAAGGTTGACATATGTTTCTAGCTATCATGACAGTTTAACTTAATAAGGTTGATTATAGGTTTTAAGTCATCATGTCAGTTTAACTTAATAATAAGGTTGACATATGTTTCAGGTTATCATGCCAGTTTAAGGTAATAGTAAGGCTGGCATATGTTTCAAGTTATCCACATACCAATTTAAGTTAACAGTAAGATTGACATATGTTTCACGTTATCATGTCCGTCTAAGTTTACAGTAAG
>NW_013666951.1:158548-162786 GCF_000517525.1 Limulus polyphemus
TGTATCTCATCTGTCGTGGTATCGACGTAAATTTAAATCTATGGACACCACTTATCAAAGATATCATGTATCTCATCTGTCGTGGTATCGACGTAAATTTAAATCTATGGACACCACTTATCAAAGATATCATGTATATCATCTGTCTTGGTATTGATGTAAATTAGTCCTTGACATTTTTTTGTGTGTGCATTACTCATGACCAATAATTCTATAATATTTAAATTTAACTTCTGAACACTTTATTTGCTTATACAATACATTTTTCTTTACCTATGTTTATATTATGCAAGTAATTATTCGATGTTAAAGAATTTTTACACAACATAAAATGTAAAGTAATTATATTGTTATACTGCTACAAAGACTGAAGTTTGATTCTTCAACTTATGTAAAAGCTTAAATATTTTGTCTGTTAACTCTGTACTTGTATAATTCATTTTCAGCATTTTGAATACAGGGAGATATCAGGATTAGGCTTTTAATATTTTAAAAAATTCCCTACATTGTGACTTCCCACTGATATAAGAGTGTTAATTTTTTCTCTTTTTGTGGGTGGGCAAGGTAGTTATACAATGTAATTTGAACCGACATGGGATATCTCTAATCAGATGAGACCTGTGGGTTGCGTGAATGGTAGTTTGAAGCAGCATCAGATCTTCCTGAAGCTGTGCAAAACGAGCTTGATGTAATTTCGGCTTTTTCGGTAATTAAAAACAATAAATAGACATTTCTTAAACACCTAAAAGTCCTATTTCTTTTGTATTTAATAACACTTGATTCTCCTTATATACTCATTCCCTCCCCCCTCCACGCCCCCTGAATAAAAAATCCTAGAAACACTGCTTTCTGTACATGGGTTAAATTTAGGTATTGTTAAGATTTGTAGAGTTTGATACAATAAGTCATATACTAATCACTAATAACCTAAAACACCTTAGGCATGACTAACCTATTGCAATTAACTATTCCTGATTGTTCAACTGACTAATTGGTAAATTAATTTTTAGAGTTGTTGTTTAAACACTTGTCTTTAAACAAGTGTTCCACCGAAAACAACGAATTTATATTGTTCAGTACACTGTTGCCTGATGAAAGCCCCAGTAAGATGGCTCAAGGCTCGGAATTAAAGAAAAGGTATTTAAAGTGGAGAAAAATCCATCTATTTTTTACACACTAATTTACCTACGTTATGAGTTAAAAAATATGTATAATAACACTTGATGTTCAATCAAGCCAGTGGCTTTAACTTCAGTGTTTTTTTTCTCAACTGCATTTGTTTAGTTATGTTAGGCTTAATAAACACCGACAAACTATAAAATCCGTTTTGAACACAACAACGAAACACTGTTTTTGTTCACAAACGTTATTTACGATTGTAGTGCCACAAATAGTTTTGAATAAGCTTCACCGGAAAGTTACCTTTTTGATAATTATCTTACAGAGAGGGAAACATAAACATACTCCTTAAAAGCTTTTACTTTTAGTATTTGTTTAAAATAAATATTGATTTAATCAGCTTAGTACTGATTCAGCAATGACGGTTTACAGACCACCGCAATACTGTAGCTAGTTTTATAAAATGATCATTTTCGTAAATTTACTTCTTTATCTTCGCCCTTGAAGTACAGTTAACGCTAGATTTCAAATGGTGAACTAATGTGACTTAACTACGCCCTTATTATTCTTTAAATTACACAAAGAGTGTAAATAGTGAAAGGACAATTAAATCGGTTCCGTTGATGGACTCTAAAGCAAAGTGTTACCTTTGTAGCTCGTTAGACACTGGTTTTGGTTTCGGTGAATTAATCTTATTCGAAGAACATCCCATTAGTACTATCCAAGCTTCATAATGGGTGTGGCTTCTCGATTCAGGGTAGCAGTCTGTATCTCCAATACTACTTCAACGTTTATTTAACTGGGCGACATAAAGAGAGGCACGTGTTGAGGAGCAACTAACTAACTATCACTTGTCAACTTAAGAGTGATTGCATTTGAAACAATGAATTAACATTTTAATCAAAGAGACAAAGTTTGTCGTTTTTCATTATCCCAAGTGTTTTAGTACAAATAATAAGTCCATCAATCTAACTCGTGTCTGTCCTTTCTCTTCTACTCTGTATAAACACAGTCCTGATGAGAGATCCTTGGAACAATCAGTAAACGACGGCAGCTTTCAAACAATTAATTGTGAGCGCCTGAGTATATAAATATATAGCGTACAAGCAAAGAACACTAAACAAACATATTCCATAAATTAATTCCGCTTAGATCGACAATGCAGCGGAATACATTGTTTGAAGCCTTCCTTTTGAACAGCGACTTACTTAACCAAACACAGGATGTTTTTCCATATAAATCCTTTTAAAGTATGTGTTTCCGTTAATGAGATTTTGAAATGTGGACAAACAGAATTGGTTCCCCAAATGGATAATTCATCAACGTTTAATGTAAAAGATCCTATATTATAAAAGTTACTGAAGTGTGCTGATGAAATATGCTGGGCATTTTTTAACGCGAATTTTTTTAAATAATCAACAGAGAGGAAGTGAGAAGGGAAAAGAGTTTGTGAATATGTGTTAATGTATTGATATTCGCAAAATTTACATCTGTACTCCAAGTTTATTCGAAGGCTTTGTTTACTCCTCGGAAAAAATTAAGAGCAGCTGTAGTTTGTGATTTAATTCAACGTTTCTTTTTATTGAAAATCACTGAAAAAACGTTAAAGGAAATAATTTAGATGTTTGAACTGTTTTTAGTTTTGAGCGTTATTTAAAAATTTTGCGCAAGGCTATACAATGGCTATCTGCGCCTAGTCGTCCTCAGTTTTGAAACGATAAACTAGAGGCAAGACACTTAGTTAATAGCACATGCTGTGCGATTTTACGGCAACAGGATTCAAACCATGAACTCTAAGATTCGAAGTCTAAGCAAGCTAACCATCTGATCCTTGAAATGAGGCCTAACCCTAAACTGCCATGAAATAATATCTGGAATTAAGTAACTGACAATTACATATCATGCTAACATCAATTTGAAAGCTTACATATATACAATTGTCAATTAGTTCTTTCGAGATTGTTGTTGGTTGGTTGTAATTAAGCACAAAGCTACACAATGGGCTATCTGTGCTCTGCTCATCACGAGTATCGAATCCTGTTTTCTAGCGTTGTAATTCCGTATACATACCGCCGTGCCACTGGGGGACTAATTCTAGATTAAATGAAATGATAAACAAATAATAAATTTAAAAAATTACAACATGGAAATTTAAAATAATTAAATATTCGACAAATAAACAACCCTCTAGGTAAATTAATATGTAGAATTATACACGGATTTTTCTCTTCGTTAAAATAACTTTATTTGCGAGCTTTCGGCTCTCCTAACGAAGCCTTCATTGGGCAACAATGAACACTAGCATTGTTGCCTGATGAAGGCTCCGGTAAGAGGGCCGAAAGCTCGCAAATAAAAGTATTTTAACGTAGAGAAAAGTCCGTGTATAATTCTACAAATAAACAATCCTTGTACATCATAACCAAAAGTAATATATCACGTGTGGACTCCAGAAGCACGAACAAATAAACAAAAAACAATTCCAGCAAACTGCTCTTGTGTAACTGAAGAATTTATGCAAGGAAGTTTTTAAGTATTAACGTAATTTTACTAAAGATTTATTTATTATTAATTACCAATTTATATACATGTTCTTATAAAAACAGACAGTTGCATTATTTAGTTTGAGAACATACGTTGTAATAACAAACCGTTAGGGTTAACTTTAGCCTGATAAAGGATTCATACATACACGATCGAAACGCTATTATCTGCAAAACTAACAGTGTTAAATGTCACAGTAGTGGGTCGCTATGTACGATTTATTACATATGTAAAAAGGTAACAGAAAATACGCGTTTATTCAGTCTTTTTTGGTATATTTAATACTATTACTTTATGGCATTTAACTCATAACACCTTCAAATTATTCTTTCAGTAAAATATTTTTTTGCTATTACAAGAGAAACATATAGTGATAACGTTAAAATAATCCAAATGTAGGATCTTGTGTAGAATGAGAAGCTTTACTTTGAATTATTGATGTCTACAATAGGATGTTTGCTTGTTTTTTTTATTTCGCGCAAAGCTACACGAGGGCTATCTGCGCTAGCCGTCCCTAATTTAGCAGTGTGAGCCTAGCGGGAAGGCAGCTAGTCATCACCACCCACTGCCAACTCTTG
>NW_013666951.1:162796-169217 GCF_000517525.1 Limulus polyphemus
T
Source organism: Limulus polyphemus (assembly GCF_000517525.1). Lineage (NCBI taxonomy): Eukaryota > Metazoa > Arthropoda > Merostomata > Xiphosura > Limulidae > Limulus > Limulus polyphemus. Next base: position 162,798 of record NW_013666951.1, read on the forward strand.
TTACCAACGAATAGTGGGATTGACCGTCACATTATAACGCCCCCACGGCTGAAAGGGCGAGCATGTTAGGTGTGACGGGGATTCAAACCTGCGGCCCTCAGATTGCGAGGGCCTTACAATAGATTGACAATCTCTGTGTCTTGGCTGGATATGCTTCTCTTTAGCATTTCACGAAGTTGTGACTGAATTGATGTCTATGATGGATGCAAGGAGGTCAATTCTGGTGCCTTCATTAATTAATCATTGCTCCGCGACTCTCCTCAATTGATTAACCATTGCTCCACGACTCTAATATCAATTGATTAACCATTGCTCCAAGACTCTCATCATTTGATTAACCATTGCTCCACGACTCTCATCAATTGATTAACAATTGCTCCACGGCTTTCATCAATTGATTAACAATTGCTCCAAGACTCTCATCATTTGATTAACCATTGCTCCACGACTCTCATATCAATTGATTAACCATTGCTCCAAGACTCTCATCATTTGATTAACCATTGCTCCAAGACTCTCATCATTTGATTAACCATTGCTCCAAGACTCTCATCATTTGATTAACCATTGCTCCACGACTCTCATCAATTGATTAACAATTGCTCCACGGCTTTCATCAATTGATCAACCATTTGTCCACGACTCTCGTCATTTGCTTAACCATTGCTCCACGACTCTCATCAAATGACTCCTACGGATTACTAATAATCTTTATAATATGTTCTACACTTTACTAAGTTTATTGATCATTATGTTTTTGATAAGTACAATGTGTAAATTTCAGTGTTACAAGAGATACATTTTAGTCAAGCAAGATAATCTCAATACTGGGTCAGAATCCTTGGTCTAGAATCTTATTGTTTAACTACATAACTTGGACAGAAGTTTTGAACGGCTATCAAACTTAAAATTCATTTGTTTGAAAAGAACTGAAAGAAATCTGCCTATTTCACAGCTTCAGTGAGTCGAAATATAAGTACACTTCTTCTTAAAGGAAACTACTGTTAAGTAAAACAAGAGGGAGTCTTCACCAGTCGCGGCACTTGAAATTCTTTAAGGCAGGATTATGGTAAATTAATCCATGAGACATTTCGTTTCTTTTTATAAGCTATATTTTTGTGCGCCAGCAATATCAAGCGAGGGGTGAGCGTATTACCCCATTCGATTTTATTACTCATCAGAATCTCTACAAGCCTATCCTCAAATTGAAATTCTTTTAGGTAGGATTATAGTAAATTAATCTATGAAACCTTAGGCGTGGTCAAATAAATCAACCCAAAGGGTTTGAGTTCTTGAGTCCAAAACTGTAATTAGATCTCAAATCGGTCAAGAGATGACGGAGCTATGAGCTGAAGGTTTATACTTGAAAAACTCGGAGCCATTCTATGAGCCGCTGTGCTGCGGCTAAAAATATAAAGCATGCTGAAAATACTTTTCTTACAAGCATATGACCAATTCATCTACACGAACATTTGGCCAATACATCTACACGAGTATGCTGAACCCCATCTAAAGAAGCATGTAAACAATCCATTTATATAAACATATGACTAATTCATATTCACAAACATATAGTCAACCTATCTACACTAACATATGCACCATTTATTTACACGAACACATATCTAATGAAGGAACTGAGGAAAAAAAAGAATTGTTAACTTTCACAAATATATCATTTATTACAACCGTGGATTCACTTATAAAAGCAATCAGTACCCTTAGTATGGATACAAATGTAGGGTTAAGACACTAGTTATTGTAGCATCATTAACGTGTCCATAAATACTGGTCTAAAACACTTGTTAATCAAATAGCAGTGTGTATATAAATCTAGGCCTAAGGCAATAGTTGTTCTAGTGCCACAAATATGTTATATGTATATATATCTATCTATCTACAAATACAAGAGATGGTGGGCAAGGTAGAATATATTTCAATCATTCTAGTTTGTTATTATTTGTTATACATAGTAAGTTGAGGATACCCTTTAAGGAACCAAAAACTGTATAAAGGACAATGTTAAATAATGTTTTTCCCCCTTCCTTCTTTCCTTTATTATCAAATTCTTAATAATCTCATTAGGTTCCTGCTTTATGGAAGGTAATAATTGACTCATTTAACTAATTAAGTACTTGTGTCTTTAAATTCAAAGCGAAACGTGTATGAAAAGTGGGAATGTGATCTACTTTAGCGTGTTTTTTATTTTCCTCCCTTCTCGGGCAAAAATCCTAAACTTTAGTGACCCGCGTACACTGTAGGACAGTTTTAAATTACCATACCAAAAATTACGGTAATTGAGCCAGCCAACTGTGGGTAAAGGAAGCCAAAAACCTATATAAAAAAAGAAGAAATGTGCTCTATTTCAGGGGGTCTTTTATCCCCCTTCTCGGGTAAAAATCCGAAAATAAAATAACCTACGTACACCGTCGGACAGTTTCCAGTTACCATACCAAATATTACAGTAATGGAGCCAACCAACTCTGGGTGATGGATGGTAACTCACACGCACATAATAGATCATCTTTATAGTAAGATATAATGGCTGTAATCGAGGGTTATCGGACTGACAAACCTTACAGAACTTCTGAAGCTACAGTAATAAAGTACATAAATGATACTAAATACAAGCAAAACATGTAGTTAATATCACTCAGCATGGCGTTTACTGGAGGATAATTATAAGATCAATTTTGTTTGTTATATATTTCATATAATGAGGAGTTCGATGGTTTAGGCAGTGGCGATCAAATTCTATTTATTAGGCGCAGAATCGTGACTTTAAACACGCACTCTTTGTATTCTAAAATGACTTGACCGATGACTGAAAGTATACACTGAATTTATATCGATAGGCACACTACTTAAGCCTACAGGGCAAGACCGTTTCTCTAAACTCGTGGATCCTTTGGAGACAGAACTGGACAATACTCTATGAAGTTCTCCTCTAATGACAGGTTTGTTCTGTCAACAGTTGCAACCAAATATAACAACCAGATACACGGCTCATTAACTTTAGAGAAAGAACTGAATCTTTGGCCTATCCTCCAAATTGTCACTAGAGATAGATGTACGTTTCGTGTCTATAACTCATAACTATAATTGCTTTCAAGTTTCATACACTTATATTTCTAAGGATTTTCACCATCTACAGGTCTCAATACATAGCTTATTGTCAGATTTCTTCCAGAAACTAAATTTTTAGTTTTCGAGTACTAAAGGGACAGAGGGTGTCACGGAAATAAATACTTCTTGTGAAAGTTATACACGTAAACATGAAGGTTTGTCCTTGGAATCGTGTACAAATTGAATGTCTTTATGAAAGTAACGTTACCATAACAACGTTAGACACAAAATCATTAAATTGATCCTGTTCACAGGAATTATATTTTTTCCTGTTGACATGGAACTAAATTCTGCAGTAATCGGACAATCTTAAGTTTTAGTATGTGAGTTGATTTAAAAAAAAACAAAAAAACTGAAACTCTAACGAAGTGTATCTGAGCCTCATTCTACTAAGGTAATGAATGCATTATCTTTTACATGTATCTATGTTAAAGCTGTGGGATTAGATCCGTTTCTAACATGCACTTAACATTCTTGATAAAAAAAGTCCCCATTTTATCTGGAATTCTACGCCGAGATCAGTTCCCATAAAGAAAAAAACCTAGATGGATAAATAATTTGAATTTTTATATAAGACTTCGTATAATCCTCCGTTTTTGCAAGGCTTACCATTTATACATGAAGGATGTGTAGATTTGCAGGTTTATAAGTAATTGATACATATATAGATAGATACACATGTGTGTGTGTTAACTTAACTATATTCATCCAAATGTTCGTGGATTAACTGTGATGTAATGACATTCTTTATTATCTCTCTCGGCAGTAACAAAAAATTTCAAATGTATTTTTGAAATTTTGTTTAATATTAAATGATTCATTAGTTTTTTTAAATTTTACAGTTTTTTCCACATGAATGAAGTGTTTTGTTTCATTAGTACGTTCAGTGATAATAATATCCATGAATCTACTGAGATAATTAAATGTAAGAAAAATAATTTTAAAGTATTAAATAAGGACGAAGAACCAAAAGAAAAAGGAAATTCTTGTTAATAGATGGCGCGAAGTTCTTTAAGCTAATTTGTAATTGAATATAATCACGTGATTTTGAAATAATATATTGAATTTAACTCGTGCAAAATATTGCACTCATGATAAGGATGCAGTGAGACGTAGAAACATCTAGAGCGTATGAGATTGTAGAGATAATTTTAATTTATTTTTATGCAGTAAAATTATTAAGTAAAAAAAAAATATTTTATTTTGAAACTGGGCACAGTCTCATTTGAAATATTTTTATTGCGTACATTTAAACGTTGGTTTTATATCTTTAATACGTCTGTGTTGTCCTAATGTTAATAACTGTTCTCTGTCCACTACTGGGAATTGAGTTTTTTATTTTAGCCTTGTAAGCTCGTAAACTTACCCATTGGCCTACTGGGGGACTTTAATAAATAACGACGCTGAAATTATGATGTGCAAAGCTAACCCTTAAATTACCTATTTGTTTTTATTCCGCCGATGGGGTCCACTTAATGCACCATATTAAGTAATTTTATGTTTTTATCTGTTACAGTGTAAAGAGCTGACTAAAAACTTGAGTTCAGCTAATTCAAATAAAAATATAATAAAACTATTATTGATAATAACCAATTATTCTTAAAATAAATACATAATTTGATGTTAATAAAAATAATAAAAAGTTACAACTCACCATCTTAATCTAGTTTACACCGAAATAGTTCTTTAACTAATTGGTGATATATATATATATTGTTTCGACAACCACTATTTCTGTCCTGTCCCAGACAGCCTGAGAAGCTGTGGTATTCAGTGAAAGGCCTCGTCGGCACAGACATATTATGGTTCACACATATATATATATATCTAGAATATAAAGAGTATCCAAGCAGCAAATAGTGGGATTAACTGCAGTATTGATGATATTCATATTTACATTTTTTGTCTGACACATGCGCTTTTAGGGACTCTGCAACCAAAAAGTCGGGGACTCACAAGAAGTTTGATGCATAAATATTTAAAATATATATATTTAAAAAGCCAGTGTGATGTATTGGGTAGTTCTAGAGTTTATGTATTACTATGTTTTATTCCACTTTAGACATTCAGTCTAATGAAATTAATGAACAAAAACTGTAATAAAGCCTCAATCTAAGCTTTGATTCAAAGGTTTTTTGGAAAGCTAGTAACAGGAATAACATATGAAATGCAGTGGAATGAAGTTAAACCAGTAGCATTTCTGAAAGAACAACAAGGTAGAAACTTTTACTTTAAATGTTGTTGTTTTTGCTGACAGTAACGAAACAAAGCCAAATTCACATTTTACAGAAATGTTGCCCCCAGTGGCTTTGTTTGTTTGTTTGTAATTAAGCACAAAGCTACACAGTGGGCTATCTGTACTCTGCTCACCACGGGTATCGAAACCCGGATTCTAGCGTTGCCCCTAGTGGCACAGCGGGATGTCTGTGGACTTACAACGCTAGAAACCGGGTTTCGATACCCGTGGTGGGCAGAGCACAGATAACCTATTGTGTAGCTTTGTGCTTAACATTAAAACAAACAAAACTTTTAATACAAGCAAGGAAATTTTTTCAGTTTGGTTAAGAGAACATACATACGCCTCATGCAATGAGCCTTGGAGAACCAGAGTTTGTTATTACATTAGTTACCACTGCGTTGAATATTTCATTAAATTAAAACGTAGTTCTTCAACCCTCGGAAAATATTTAACATGAAATCATATACAATACAAAAGAAGCTTTTGTCATATTTTTAGTTACTCACTCATTAGCATAATTGTTACTGAAAAGAGAATGGGAGGATTTTAGTTAATGTATAATACCATTTTACCAAATGAACTCGACAGGCGGTCTTCGTTATTGAGTGTCCACTAGAGCCAGCATACACCTGGTGTCTGTATCCACACGGCTGAGAGCGTTAAGTCATAAACGTTGTAACGAAAATAGACGCATAACACCACTCTCGTGAGAGCGCAACTGACAAGATGATTGAAAACTATGCGGAAGTCTGTGAATATTTTATTTCTCCATAAGCACACCGAAACTTCTCTCCTGCGCTAGAATAATTGGTCGTTTTTTATTTTGTTCTAATTTTCTATGTCTTTTATTGCAGATCTTTACTTCCTTTTTTACATTTCAAACTTATGTATTACCAGTTTTGGTATTATTTTATTACTCCATAAGCACACCGAAACTTCTCTCCTGCGCTAGAATAATTGGTCGTTTTTTGTTTTGTTCTAATTTTCTGTCTTTTATTGCAGATCTTTACTTCCTTTTTTACATTTCAAACTTATGTATTACCAGTTTTGGTATT
>NW_013666951.1:170012-171473 GCF_000517525.1 Limulus polyphemus
TCCATAAGCACACCGAAACTTCTCTCCTGCGCTAGAATAATTGGTCGTTTTTTATTTTGTTCTAATTTTCTATGTCTTTTATTGCAGATCTTTACTTCCTTTTTTACATTTCAAACTTATGTATTACCAGTTTTGGTATTATTTTATTACTCCATAAGCACATCGAAACTTCTCTCCTGCACTAGAATAATTGGTCGTTTTTTGTTTTGTTCTAATTTTCTATGTCTTTTATTGCAGATCTTTACTTCCTTTTTTTTTGCATTTCAAACTTATGTATTACTAGTTTTGGTATTATTTTATTACTATTAACGTCAGGAAAGTTTGTAAGGGTGCAACATAGTATGGGTATAGTTTTAGTACTCTATCAAACAACATTGAAGAAACTTCTGTTTATATTGTTCTTTAATGTGTTTTCTTATATTCTGTAAAATGAAACTAATCAAGAAACACGCTAGTGTGTCGTGCGGTCAAAACAACCTACAGGACACACTGTGCGTTATTAACGGGAATGATAGTTTAGCGAGTTTCCACCTTCTGTAGCTTGAACTGTGTTAATTCAAACTATCACATATTTTCAGTGGATATGCTCTACTGGAACCTTACTTCAGATACCAAATTTCAAGACAATCAATTAGGAAATACATAAAACCTTCAATTTTGATTGAATTTTTTCCTTTTTGTTCTTCTCACCGAAAGTACGGAAACTTTATTTGATAGAAAAATATACTTAACTTTTATGGATTTTTTTAAAATTTGGTACACAGACAGACCTTTATAACCTACAATTAATATTTGGTCTAAATATAAACGACACGTGCAAAGTTATTTAACAAAAACCGCTAAAATTTGACCAAGATTTTTGCGCACGCCTACGCAATAAGTCACTTGAAATATCGGTCTTAAATTTTTACCACAGCTTCACCTAAAAGTAAAAGTAGACCGTTTTTTAGTTTTTTGTCACTCGGATTAAAGACGGCTGATTTAGAGCAGCAAAACTATAAGGTGAAAGGACTTGCAGATACATAAGTATTGGTTAGGCCAAGCAAACTATATTAGTAGTTCTAGTTCAAGTTTTCAAAAGAATCATACGGGTGAACAGTTACAATCCATTGCCAACTTTTAAGCACACAAATTTGCTAAATGTTATGAAATTATCTTAATTTAAGAGCGTTTAGCGTTATGTGATATTAGCTTAAGCAATTAGTGTAAATAATGATGCTTGATACGGCTGTACCGAGTGCATGCGGGTGATGACAAGAAACTAGTTATCTATATTCCATGACGTTACTATAAAGGAAGTTATTAACACTGTATTTTAACGAATCTGGTTGGTTCTGTAAGGTATAGATCTGTTACGTATAATAGGGTTGCGATCTTAAAGCCTTTGTTGGTGTGTATCGATAAAAAGTCATGATATCTAATCAAAAACACCTTAGATGCTAAAAAAAAGGTGTGACCAAA
>NW_013666951.1:171625-174518 GCF_000517525.1 Limulus polyphemus
CCAAAAAAAAAAAAAAGGATTGAGTGTGCGTCTTATAGCATTGATAAGAATCTTACAGCAAATATTCATTTATTAGTTAGCTAGACCGCGTATTTTGTTTTATCCATCATCATGCCCCAAGTTGAATTAGAATGTATTGAATCATTAGTTAACTAGTCGCTACTTTTGCAGTTAAGAACATTTTCGGCCGTAATCCCAATAATACCTTACGAGATTCGACCAGCTTAGGTTAGTCTTAATTCCATGTACTAAGCTAATAGTGTGAAATAACCTTCATAAGAATAAAACTCAGTACTCCTAATAATAATCAAATTAATTTGAAATATTATATCAAATAATATTAATAAAAGTAACTTTAAAGAAAAATATAGAACGTTAATACTTACAAAATACATAAAAAAGGCACTCGTTATAGTTATCAAAATTGCATTACGTTCAGACATGCTCTATTCTCTACTGACTCATATAACTGTTTGTATAGATCATGAGTTCAATGTATTTCTATTTGTAAGTGGACAAGGTTGTAACCATTTCTACCTAAATATATTTCATGTGCCCTGTGATCTGACTATGCTTAGTGTAATAACTTAACTCTACTAAAATTTTGTTTTCTATTGATTTTTCTAGTAATCAGATCGTCATTTTCATTTTTCTGTATCATTTCAGGGCTATTACGGCACTTACGCCTTTTATCTATTACCATAAATATTGAATCTATTGCGACCGTCAGTTTGTGTCATGAAATAATTTTAAAGTAGACTGTGTGACAACATTTCTCGCTTACTTTGGATTAATAAGAAAATTTCTAATATTCTATTTTTATGTACATTTATTTCACATGTGTATAATTGTTTCCGTAAGAGAAATTCGAGTTATTTATCTATCCTGGATTGGCGTGGACTAGTAATTAGCGTCTTCATGATTCGCGGATCGTTGCTGTAAAAATGCGTCCCACACTTTGAAGCCACAGGTGCGTTATAAGAATGACGGTCGAATCCCAATATACGGGAAATTTAGTAAATCAGTTTTATAGTTCTTTGTAATTAGTGATAATGCATTAAACATTAGGTCAACTGTGCCTTTAAATCTTCTACTATAATTGATGACAAGTACTAACATAGAAGACCCCGTCATGGCCAGTTGGTTAGGGTGCTTGACTCGCAATCTGCGGGTTGCGGGTTCGAATCCCCGTCCCACCAAACATGCTCGCCCTTTCAGCCGTGGGGGCGTTATAATGTGACGGTCAATCCCACTATTCGTTGGTAAAAGAGTAGCCCAAGAGTTGGCGATGGGTGGTGATGACTAGCTGCTTTCCCTCTAGTCTTACACTGCTAAATTAGGGACGGTTAGCGCAGATAGCCCTCGTGTAGCTTTGCGCGAAATTCAAACTAACTAACTAACTAACATGGAACTGATTTTGTTTAAGTCAAAAACTACTGAAGACGAAATGTATCATGACAGATCTCTTTGGTATAGTGTTTATAAATGTACAGTTGATAGAGTTATAGGTAAACTCTATACGTAGCATTTTATAAACCTTAATATTCGAGAACTACGTGAGATCCTATATCATACAAAGTATTATTTGAAATTCAAATTTTATGATCACGGTACTGTTTTATTTAAAGGATTGCCAATAATTCTACATGACGTAACTGACATAATAAATTGAATATAGTTAAATGAAAATGCTGTGATGTTTTAACTCTAAAAATAAAAGAACAACCGCTGTGTATCAAACCAGGAATTCGTATTTCCTTTTCGATCCAGAAATTTTCGTTACTGGTTATCTGTGAAAATATCTTGAAGCCTTAATTAAAAATAGACTAATGTTTTATACGGCATCTAGAAGATAACATGTCTGTGGTGTACGGTAATTTAAAGCGCTGTGCAGGCCTACTTTCTGCCGTACTAAACAATGACATAAAACTAAGTTTGTTATATGATCTGTACACGTTTACTCGTCGTTAGGTGGTCATTTGATACTCACTGCAATAAAGCACTGTTAATTAACTGTAAGTCTCTGGTTCTCCATTTTTGTAATCCAACGCTACATCGGCTGAGATATGTGTATTTCTTTTAGATTTTCGTAACTATCCGCGAACACTTTCAGTCTGTCCGATCCATCGGATACTGTCTCTCATTCTCTCACTCTTAGTCTTTTCATTTTCACAAACTGACTGGCGAAAGGTCAATGGAATCAGTTTTCATTTAATCTCCTCGTACTGATTAACTCGCTTGAAGGTAGGGCCTTCCGGCATCGAGCCACACACACAGAAACTATCAGCGGCCGGTGGAGAGTAAACTATACACCGTAGTCATCAGAAAAGCCTGTTGTTCACTTAAAAGAATCAACGAACCCACGCGGCTAGCAACTCGTTATCCTGGCTGATGTAACTAATTGGTTCCAGAACCATATGCCACTTTTCCGCCTCAGAACGCTGCCTGAATGTAATAGAATCATATACAAACGTGCCACGGAAAGTGAATACATACACGATTCACAGATATGGGCGTTCGTCACCTACCGACTGGACTCTAGCATTGACGATAGATCGTGTGCATTTCAATCCTCTTTGTTGGAGTTTCTTCCTTTTTTCCCAATGGAACAAGCACGAGCTGGTTTCCCTATTACCATTCTCATGTCGAACTCACTAGTTATTATTGTGAACAGAAACAGTTTTCCCTATTACCATTCACATCTCGAACTCACTAGTTGTTATTGTGAAAACAAACAGTTAGTCCCTATTACCATTCGCATCTCGAACTCACTAGTTGTTATTGTGAAAATAAACAGTTGTCCCTATTACCATTCGCATCTACGTAACTCACTAGTTGTTATTGTGTAAATAAACAGTTTACCATTACCATTCACATCTCGAACTCACTAGTT
>NW_013666951.1:174539-188276 GCF_000517525.1 Limulus polyphemus
GTTTTCCCTATTACCATTCACATCTCGAACTCACTAGTTGTTATTGTGAAAACAAACAGTTGTCCCTATTACCATTCGCATCTCGAACTCACTAGTTGTTATTGTGAAAATAAACAGTTGTCCCTATTACCATTCGCATCTCGAACTCACTAGTTGTTATTGTGAAAATAAACAGTTTTCCCTATTACCATTCACATCTCGAACTCACTAGTTGTTATTGTGAAAATAAACAGTTTTCCCTATTGCCATTCACATGTCGAACTCACTAGTTATTATTGTGAACAGAAACAGTTTTCCCTATTGCCATTCACATGTTGAACTCATTAGTTATTATTGTGAACAGAAACAGTTTTCCCTATTACCATTCACATCTCGAACTCACTAGTTGTTATTGTGAACAGAAACATTGTTTGAGGTGTTTCTCATTATTGTATAAATGGATTAAACAGTTTACTCGCTTATGAAATTAGGAACTTCATATATAATAAATTATTTAATACATATTGTAATATTTTTTTCAAATAATCTCCCTCTTCAACATGCCTTAAGTGTGATAAAGCTTGTTTTTATATTTCCAGCGTAAAGGTACTTTAGCTTATACGACATTATCACTGAAGGTTTGGCATGATTTTAAACATTTTCTTTTTAACGTTATAAAGATGTAGACCAAAGTTTTCGAGCCTAGGTTACAGTCTTAAAATGTTAAAAGTAAACTCACAGATACTAAAGTCAACAAAAGTAACTTTAGAGGAAGACAGCATTACATTAAAACATTCTTAACAATAATTTTAAGGTTGAATTAAGAACTGTTTTAATTTATTTCGATAACTACTTTAATTTTTGAAAAACATAATCATTATCGTTGACTTTTAAACCCTTCCTGTTCGCGAAAGAATATATAATGGCCTTGTTAGAAGATTACACACATTGCCATCCTAACCTCGTAGTTCATAAACTTTCCGATAGGGGAAAGTGTTACTTTCTTCAAAACTTTATTGTAATTTCATCCTTGTTCCTCGGTGAGACAGCGGTAAGTTTACGAACTTGCAACGCTAAAATCCGGGTTCGATTTCCCGCGGTGCACACAGCAGATAGTCCAATGTGGCATTGCTTTAAAACAAACAAACAAAACTGTTCCTTGTAAGCCTAAAAACTACAGATTGTATAATGCTAGTTCTCAGTTCCTTAGTTGTTATCATTATATGTATATTTGAAGTTAAATCACTGACTGCATGTTAATTAACAATAGTTTCTGACCAAAGCGATCTACCTACAGAGATCAGAACTGAAAATCAACTCGGTAATCTATTATAATAATACTTAGTTTTTGTCTGTCCTGAAAATGGGAACATAACTATCTAAATACGCATGCGAGCGCACTTTAGTTCAACGGAAGTAAACAAAAGGCGGATGTAAAAATATACTTTAGTGTACATTTTACGCAAAAACATATTATAAGTTTACCAAAGTTTTAAAAAAGGTCTAGCTTTAGTTCGTAGAATAACATTGTGAGTTTATTTATTGATAGTATTAAGTACGGTAAAATTTAGCCCTAACTAAACTAAAGAAAAATTCGTGCACAAGTTACAGTATTAATTTATCTCTTTATAGGCCGTACTTAATAAAGGTTTAACTAATATTAGCCTAAGACAAATGTACTTATAAATTTGAGGTGTCTGCGATTAGAATCATTTTGTAATATTCTAGAAATCCTGTATTTAAAGAACTGTTGCAATAAAGAAACTAATTTGACCATAAATATTTTTATGCGCTGTGCCAAACACGGGTATTAAAACCTGGATTTTAGTATTATAAGTCTTCAAACTTTTCGCTGAACCACTAGGGGGGGGGATAATATATTTTTGTATAAAGTCGAACATGTTTACTCAGATTGACTATTAATTATTCAAAATATCTACAAGACTTAAGATGAAACACTTAAAATAAGAATGCGCTGAGTTTTTCCAAAGTGAGAGATTGTAAAACTCAACGTTACATAAAGGGATTGAGGGTTCGATGATTTTTAGACTTTCTTTTTTTTACTTGACAGACATGACTCTTGACGCTTTTTTCATACTTAAAATGTTTATTTATGTATTTTTAGCCAGATGTCGTAAAATATCTTGGCTGTGTACAACGTCATCTCATTTGTGAAATTATCCTTTATTTCAAATGACATGGGGATCAACAACATGCTTGGCAGACGTACAACTGATACCCCCCCACAGTACACTTAGGAGGTATGTATTTTAGATGGAAAGCAAATAATTAGACACAGTAATAAATTAATTAGCACATGAAAACTGACTCATTTAAAGTAATTGACTGCGGTGTCATATATATATAATCCTCTAATTTGTTTTAATATAATATTTGTTCGTTATGGAGATAACAAGACTGATATAATAACGAACTTGGATACCGAAAGTAGAGAAATGTTATATAATTAAACTGACAATTATCTGTACCACAAGAACCTTGAAATAGATCTAATTATAAACAGGGGGAAAAATTTAACTGTATGCTAACTACTTATCAAATAATCTAAAAATATGTTCGTATCACGTTGAGCGAATGCCTCAAACTTTAATTAGTGTTTTAAAACACGAAGGATAAGTAACTGAATCACGAGCACGTCGAATTTCTTGCAACTTGGATTATAAACTTTCATTAGAAACAAATGATATTGAGATACATGCAAAACACAGTACAGCTAAATGATTGTTAGGAATTTAATGTTTGAGTTTGGTTGTTGTTAAGCGCAGAGCTACACAATAAGCTACTTATGTTCTACCCACGACGGGTATCGAAGGCCCATTTTTAGCGTTGTAAATTTGTAGAATTGTCGCTAAGCCACTGGGGAGGGAATCCAGTGTTATTGATCAAAGTGCAGAGATTTCATGTTGATTATTGTGCACATAATTGCATTGACACTTTTTAAACGCTCCCAGTGGCTCAACGGTAAGTTTGAAGGCTTATAACATTAAAAACCGGGTTTCGATACCCGTGGTGGACACAGCACAGAGAACACAACAACAACCAAACAAAACTTCTCTAAATCTATAATTGAACCTTATGCATAATTATGGATGATGATTACAGTGTTTAAGCATCAGATCCTTAGCTGATTCCTAAAACGGTTTGGTAGTCCTGTCAGGCTTAGTGGTTTTTCTTGAGTATTAACTACTTCGTTACTTTACCGCTTAGTTGAAATACTAATTTCTTTTAAGATTGGTCCGGTTTATTATCAACAGCACTTTTAGATACTATTCGGATACAAATAATTATAATGTTCTCGTGGTACTGAATCTTAACAGCCAAGAAAAACTATTTATTTGTTGAATTTCACACAAAAACTACTCGAGGGCTGTCTACACTAGCCATTCTTAATTTACAAATGATAGTCTAAAAGGAAGACAGATCGTTAACACCATCCACCTACCTTCTACTCTCGGGATACTCTAATGGAATAGTGAGACTGATCGTCACATTATAACGCTCCCATAACTAAAAGGGCAAGTGTGTTTGATGAATGGATTCGAATCCGCGACCCACAAGTTGCGAGACGAGCCACCTAACACCAACCTAGTAAAAACTGAAAACTGTAATAAGTACAGTTAGAAAAATTCTTTATCAACACCTACAATATCTTAACCTTAAGAGATTTTCTCAGCTTACATATTTTCTGAGTAAATAACCAAACGTAGACCTAAGATAGGAAACCTTTAAACTGTTAAATATCTTAATGTGATGTAATTTAAAGATATACTTCAGACAATAAATCAATATTAGAGCCTTGTTGCTCATCACCTGGGATCTCAGTACACAAATGGTAATCTTCCCTATAATTATTAATAACATTTCTATTTTGTTCCTTATTTCATTAATCTTAGGATATATATCTATGACTGAACGACCCGCGATGTTAAGATATCTCTCAGGAAAAGTTCTATCTGTTCAGCATACCTTTTCAGGAAGGGGAGGAGAAGATCCTAGCGATTGCAGCTTTGGCCTTAAATTCCTGTAGACAGGAAGGCCTGGAGTACCTTCAGCATATCAAGATTAGGTTCAACAAATTGTAAGGACTGGACATTCTTAAAGGACATTGATGACATTATATATATAGTAGTAGTTTGCTGACATTCCAAAGATGGTAAAGAAATTACAATTTGAGGAGCTGCTTTTCGAAGATCGCGACCACAGGACATTCATCTTTTATTGATGTCAAACGCTATTGGAGACACACGTAATGAGGAAATCCTCAGTAGTGTTTTGAATTCTTTAAGATGAGTTATTGTTCACAAAGTTCTATTTAACATACCTTGAATCAGAGAATTTTGGTGGTCTCGTCAATCAAGGAATATCAGCTATTATGCGAATCTCCACTGGAAAGAATGGATTACCTGAATCAACTAGGATGTCCAAATTGAAGTTCAATACACCACACCACATAAAGCAATTTAAAGTCAAGTGTACAAGGGCACGTTCTCTAAATGGTTTATCTCTCTGTTATCTAAACCATTTGTATGCATTTCTGTTTCCATTGAGGACTTCCTTTTGATGCCAAGCTCCATCTGGGGGAAAGCAAATTCCTGTGGTGTCTAAGACAAAGTTCTTTGGACTTCTCTTTAACAATAAGCTGCCTTTCATCCCTCTTCTTTGGTCATACTTTTCTTATAACATTTCGATTATAAAGATTATATACTCAGGTAAACTTGTACAGAATATTTCATGTTTTCTTAGTTTAACATAATTAAAGATCTTGTGAGCATCTCCATCAATACTCAACCCCCAGTAGCTCAGCAGTAAGTTTGTATGCTTATAACGCTAAAACCGGGTACCCGTGGTAGATACAGCACAGATAGCCCATTCTGTAGCTTTGTATTTAACAACGAAACAAGCCATCAACGCTCAAGAAAGCGTATAGATGGTTTTCCTGCTGTGCAATGAGATAAATCATGAAGCATATATTTCTTGAATTTTATGCCAAATTTTAATGTTCTAGGATTAGATATCAACTTCTTATAATTTTATGTGTTTAATCTATTGCTAGATGTCAAAAACATGGTTTTATATTCTACTTATGACATCACTTTGTTACGATTGTTTTTATGCCACTTTGTTGTGAATTAGGCTGTACTCGCATTTGATTTCCTTTAAACTGTATTAAGATTATACTTATTTCTATCAGGAACTGACTCATACCAAATATGAACGCAACAAATTGCTGTTTATTATTGTATCAATAGCACATAAAAATTAGGTTTCTTTCTTATTGGCAGTATTTTACTTTTTCCTCGCCTCCCTCGGTTTATCCATTCACTCTTTTTTTTAAAAAAACACCTATCTTTCATATTTTGTTCTCAAAATATCACTAACAGGTCCTTTCTGTCTGATCTTGCACACTTGTTTTCCGTAATTAGTATTTTAGTACCCATGATCGTAAAGGGTTTCACGAACCCCACAGCGGCTAAACAAGAAAGGTAGTCGATTCCTCTAACCACTTAGTTCCTTATTCTCCTAATTCTTTGGGGACTGACCAAAAGTCGACTAATTTCTCACTTCTCTCGACCATAACCGATCCTTAAACCAAATTTCATAACATTTATACGTTTGTTTCATTAGCTAAACGTCTGAAGTTATTTCAAGAAGTGGCATCAAATCACATCTTATTAAACAGGACATGAACAGAATTTATTACGAATTACATATGCATAATAAAGAAACTAGAGATTTTTGAAAATATTGTTTTTTGTTTTAATTCCGGTATTACGATAAAATTAGGCTTAGCTTTACAGTATTTCTGTTTATCATTGCGTAAACCAAAATAACATATGTTTATACATTACAGCCATTCCAAATTTGTTTTCATTAAGGCAGAAACATTGCCAAAGGTACTTATATTTGGAAATCTTACGCCTTTCTTAATTAACGGTTTTCTTATTGAGTTAGAGACAGATAAAACGCGTATTTCAATGTTCTTTGGTAATTGAAAAGTGCTTGTAAATGAATTATCTCAGCGGTATCTCATCTTTAACGTTATAAAGCCACAAGATGCTAGGATGTAAATCAACAGATTTGTTACTCTAGCTTATCCTCCTGTTTTGATCTTTAACGTTATAAAACCACAATATACTAGGATGTAAATCCACAGATTCGTTACTCTAGCTTATCCTCATGTTTTGATCGAAATGCTACTGTAGGTTAAAGCAATAAACAGCACTCAGCCATAACCTGTTATTCTATTGTCCTCAGCACCGGGAGTTGGGTTATTTCTTTCCTCTCAGAAGCTTTAGTCGGAATCTACAAAACAACGACCCGATTCAATTAGTGTGTCGCCAGGGGAGGCTATTGTCTTCCTCTCTGTGTTCGTAGAAGGGCTGCAATAGAATTAGCCACCCAAAAAGTTGCTGAGAAACGTTGTTACGCGCACTACTGGTGGCTAGCTGAAGTTTTCCCTTGTAAACTGTTTTAGTACATAAGCATTGTTCCGACGAAAAGTTCTTCCTTGACCTCGTAATCGTATTGTGGACCGTTCGGTAATTAATGACCCTCGTTAGCTTGGCAAACGGTGGAGAGCCACAACCTCGAGGGACTCGTGACTGTTTCCTGCAGACGGGGTGATGCTGTTGGCGAGACTGCGTGTGTCACGTTCTTCCTACCGCATGCTTGTCGTGAACGCGCGAGCTCCTAGCCTCAAGTTAATCCCGAACAAACGCTTGTTAGCTCAGTGGAACCAACCAGTAAGCGCTTGATGAAACTGACCACGCAAGTGACCAACTAGTGGACACCCGGCTTTTAACTTGATTGGAAGTCACGAGCTGTTGAAGTGTTACACAAGTCTCTGGCTGAACTCACAAAAAAAAAATGTTTTCTAAACTTCAACAGTACTAAAACATACAATCGCAGTAAAAAAGTATGTTAAGTACAGCCAATAAACCAACGAATTTCAGATACTGTTGAAGATATTTAATTATCACAATATGGCGAAATACATTTACTATCCCACAATGCACCGCCACTGTATAGCTTGTGTTCAAATAACGAACTAGTTCGTAGTAAGGATTCTAGGATGTTATATGGATGCTATTGGCTGTTTTGGTGTTTATAATCTAACATCACGTATGCTCATTAAGCCACATAGCTGATGTGCTAATGTGGTAGTTTTATGTCTAAAAGTCTTTACGACAAGTTGTTATTGATGACTGTTTATGGAGACAGCCAGAGTTCTGTGACAAGCGTGGAACTTGTTAGTAGAATGTGTAACCAAAGCTGTAAGAAATAAAAGAACTGATACTCAAATCATATCCCTATGATACCGTGTAGTTACTAAAGATGTCATGTTTAAACAGTGAAGAAACAATCCTGGTGGTGACATATAACAATACTTGATATTTCAGCACAGAACCTAACATAAGCTAATGTCCGTACTTGTGACTAAATGCATATTACACACTCATCTGGAAAAATAATTAAATAAGTTTCGATGCACATAAATAAAACATAAATACACAATAATACATTACTGGACACATATCTTATTGCGTGTGACATGATACTTGAGCAAGCCTTTCTTACTTACATAATGCATTGCATAACAATGCATGAGCAGGATATTCTGTTATATTATAAATAGCACGTGACATATAAGAATTACATTTTAATATACATGTATATAATATGTTATTTTGTTGTAATATGCAACATATATTTTCATATACACACACACACACACATATATATATATATATATATAATACGTTATATGATATAAGCAATTCGATCTTACAGATGCATAACATTGAGCGTTGCATGTAATGTTACTTAAAGAATAGTTTTCTATTATGCCACAATGTTTAAGTTCTTCATTTAATTCAAATAACAACAGGGATGGAGTCAACGTTGGCGTGAAACATCTGTTGATCAGAGCACTTTACGATTCTTTTCTCTAACACTGTATATTGAATAAAAATAAATATAGAAAGACCGTGTTGTTTTAAATAGGTTTTATTTTGTAGGCAATGACTCTTTTACGTATTGTTACGTGAAACCTGATGAAGATGTGTTAATTATTAGAAAGACATCTCCAAACATCCACAGTGAATATAGCACACTCCCAAAGAGTCAGTTTTCTTCCATCTTGTTTTTTCTTTTTTCGGCCTGTCATAGCGCAAAGACCCCCCAGTGGCACAGCACATACACAGTGGTCTGCGGATTTACAACACTAGAAACCGGGTTTCGATACCCGTGGTGGGCAGAGCTCAAATAGCCCATTGTGTAGCTTTGTGTATAACTTCCAACAAACCAAACCATAGCGCAAGGTTGCTTAAGAGAGAAACCGCTTTTTCAGGTATTGCTATCATAATTGTTTTAGCGTCCCATTGAGGTAAAAATAAATAATAAAGAAGACGATATAAAGAAAATAAGTTTTTGTAAATAAAATCATGAACCTAAATTAGAAACATTTTCTGTGCTTTTATATTTGATTTTCGTCTTAAACTCGTCAGTGATAGTGTAGCATAACAACATCCTTCCACTACAGTGGTTAGATGACAGAGATAATTACTTAAATTACTGGTTTGTATAATACTCAGAAATCTGGATTTCTCTTACAAGACCGCGCTACACTTACGAAATATACACGCGACACGGTAACTTGATGATATTTATTAAAGTGACAAAGCAGTTTTCGTCATTTCTGTTACCATAAAAAAATTTGTTCCTTTCATTGTCCCCCGGTGGGACAGCGGTAAATTTATGGACTTACAAAGCTAAAATCCGGGGTTCGATTCCTCATGGTGGACACAGCAGATAGCCTAATGTGGCTTTGCTCTAAAACAAACAAACAAAATCATTTGACTTAAATGCTTAATTTTTTTTTCTGGATAACTTTCTTGAGTACCCTGCTGTTCTACCATTCTTTTACCTCTACACTCAGTAATTCGTTCTATTAGTTTATCTTATTGCTGTGTTCTCTAAGACTTATTTCATCAGAATATTATCTTCTTTTTTCATTACACTGACTATGTGTACATCGTTCACGGGTGACCTACATTCCAACGCTTGCTGGGATGCGTATCGAAAGGTCTAAGGTTTGAGTAACGATATGCACTAGCCATTTTCAACACTTTCATCTGTAAGAGCGCTACAACTGTGATGCCATTCTGTTATACGGTTAAGAGTAACCACATAGGTGAGGGTGCTTTTTACTGGATACTTTCCCCCCAGATTAATATTAGGTATGACTATACTTCGACTTAAGAAATCTCTGACCGCTGGCCGTTTAACCCGTGTGCCATATAAGGTATCATTCAGATGTAGAATACCAATATCAATACCAATACTTCACCTAAAATGTTCCACGTCGCCTTCGTTCAATTCAGTTTTGCTTTCTTTTTACGATATTTTCTCCTCTCCAGTAACCTTGTTTAGTTTCGTACGTCCAGTGGTTGAAAAAAGGTATAGATTTACATTGAACGTTTAGGGCTCTATCTCTTAATATTGGCATAAACATGAACTTAGATTACAGTGACCTGATGATGACTGAAAACGTCGTTCACCAAGCAAAGGCAGTCCATGAAAGATTCAGTGCTACTGTTATCTACTCTGCCTATACTACCCTGAAAACAGCTCTCATAATCTCACTCTATTCCGCACGATATAACAGTAACCATGTTTTTTAAATAATTTAATTATGTAAACAGTCTAGATAATTTTGCTAATATGTATTCCCTTTATAAATTTAGATTTTGCCACATATTTTGCAAGACAACAAAGCTAGTACTAATGGTAACATTACTCGTCTACATATTAAGTTAACAGAATTTATTGTTGCTTTCATAATGATAAATCTGACTTAAGAAAGAGCGATTAATGTGTCTACTGGTTTAATAAATGGCCATTTTTTACTATATAATGACATGTCGTTTCAACTCCAAACAAATTCAATCTTTTTTTTATTAGAGCATACAAATGTAATCTGCTCCCTACCGAGTCTGTTTAATTAATTGAAAGAGAAACCGCAATTTGTTTTAATTTTCGTTTTGTTAGAAAGCAGTACCTCACGCCTCGTTGACTGTACCTGTTGAAAGAGTAAACAGACAGACACGGTTATTATTATACGCATGGTAGCTGAAGATGGACAACGCTCACGCAAACCTTCCAACAATTCTTTCAATATTCGACTCTCTCTCTTTATAATAGTTTTTCCTCTAACCAACTCTCGTTTAACGTTTGAGAATGTACTTTGTAGTCGATTACATAAAGAGCTTCAAACTAGCCTCTAGTTCTGCGCGTGCACTCTTATTTGCATATTAAGCGCGAGGCATGTGGTAACATTATATAACTAGGTTCGTTTCTGGATTCTTTTCGTATAATAGGGAGCAGTTCGATCTCCCGCCGCGTGCTCTTAGTAATCATGTGTCTACTGAGCCAATCGTATACCATCCAAAGACGTCACTCCTCTCGTGCTTGAATGCTAGCATATTAAAGGGAAGTTTTCAGCCAATCAGAAGTGAAACCGGAGCGGTGGCACTCCGTTCCAGCCCCATATCGACTCTTACTGTCATTAATCGGTGTCTTATTGCTTTAAATTAAATATCCTGTCGAGTGGTGACTTGCCCGGATATTTACAGGAGAGGAGCAGTGGCTACCTTATGGTCGTATTCAAACACCGTTTCACTCTGACCAACCTCCTGACAGGGACAAGCAGCAGGAGAAGAAACCTGGCGCTAGCCTGTGATGTTAGCGTGACATTTACTTACCTCTGAATTCTCTTAATTTCCCAAACTTCAAGTAAATATTAGGCAAAATTATTTCAGCCAAAACTTTAAGCACCTATCTTACCCAATTTTTGAAGTTGCCAAGACAATCTCTTCTTCTTTTATCCTCGTTTCGACGGATATTGCAATCATTCATCAAGAAGCAAGAAAGTAGAAGTCGACTTTTACATTGAACATCCAATATTAGGTATGTCCACACAGCGGGAAGGAAGTACGACTCCGCCCCCTGCCCCTGACGTCACAGCTGTAAGTTGCATGCATAGGTTTTGTTTTCTACCTGGATCACGGTAATGCTGAACAATTTATACAGAAAAGGTTAAAACTAGGTTTGGAATATACTGAAAATTGATGACGCTTAAAATATTAACAATGAACACTTTTTCCGAAGAGAAAAAGGCTTAACGATGTTAAGGTTATTAATGACTGTACGACAGTTTTCGTACCATAGAACGTTATGTATTCATGTACACAGACTGTTCACCATTAAGATCAGTGTATACTAACTCGTGGCATAACCTTACATTATTAATATTATTAAATTATTATTATTTAAAACTCACTTGGATTTTAAATTACATATAAATTAAATAACGTTTTAAGCACTTACTATTTCAATATTGGTGCACGTTTGGAAACACCCCAAAATTAATTTAATGTTCTTTACCATTGCCAACAACCTATATACCCGAATTTCGTTTTAAATATTGTAAGACACTGTTAGTCAGGGATATTGTTCACATACCTTATTTTTGTAAATTATCTGTTAGGATAGTACAAAACGACGGGACAGACCAGAAAATATGGAGAAAAAAAATGCCATTTTAATTACCTATGCCAATTTTGGACATATTAATAATTCTGTAATTGTGAAAATTTCATATTTCTATTTTACTTGCGTTTAAATAATTCCACTTTTTTATTGTTTTGTTTAGTTTGCTCACATTAGCCAAAACCAGCATAGCAAATTACTGAGTTTGCCCCTGTAAAAGTGTTTTTCTTACTACATACCACAATGCTGCTGAAAAATAGTAAATCAGGAAATCTCAATATCGAATGTTACTGTAGGGTGGATTAAAGAAAAAACATCAGGTAGACAATTTCCATAATCAGGAAATGGATCAAAACTATTCTACTGGAAATGTGGATATGTACATAAATATTAACACTTAATAAAGTTCCTTATCTATGTTGCATAATAATTATTGTCAGTCCAGCAGACACAATAATATTGTGCTAATTGACCGGTTCGCTACTGCCGTACTGTACGTCGTATACATATAATTAAAATATTAAATTATGATACGAACAATATGAAATAATGTTTAATAAATATTTCACAAAAAGATGAATTAAAAACTAACAATTTGGAAAGTTACCTACCATATTGACACAAACTCAGATAATAATTATAAACATTTCTTGGAAAGAGCCATGTCGATTTTTTTATGAATAGCGGTTTAATTATAAAACAAACTTGGAGACCGTTTCTGAAATTATATGGATCTTGTCGTGAGTATATGATCTGGAACTTCTCACCAATCATTTACTTCTATCTCTAGTTGGCTGATATCAACGCCTCTTATATAGATCAGAAGTATAGTTCAAAGACCCTTCTTTTATTGATACTTGTTTTATATAACTTTTTGAATATATGTATGTATATATATATATGTGTGTGCTTTTTTTAATAAGTATTTTTTTCAATGTTCAGTGATAATCATAAACTTTCGGGTTATTACCATTACTTTAAAAAAACTATTAATTGGATTATTTAGAGTTAAGAGATTTTCACTTGCTGACTTTTGTCCATTTGCAAAAATCTAGATACTTAGTCCCTCTAACGTCATTTATACCAATGTATTTAATAGCTTTACATAAAGCTGTTATTATTTTTTTAAATCAAACTTTATTTAGATAAATTTCATAACATATCTAGATCGCTTCAGTATACAAATTAATGTGTCTTTTTTATGTTTTCTATAATATTTTGTTTAACGAACACTCTGGACGAATAATAAACCTATGTAATCATGTTGATCATCCAAGATTTTCTAGAGGACCTTAGTCAAAATAATCTGAATACATTCTAGGCTTTATAAAATGCTTAGAATTATAATCGCAGGAAATCTTAATGTCGTCGCGTAATGTGTCCAGTTTGACTTGAAATTTACAAATCCGAGTTATTCCCTGGTTTGTCCATAAACGGATGGATTCTATTTTACTTTGTTTAACGGCATTAATACAACTGTAATCTCGTCGATAAGAAATAAACTAATCACCATAACTGAATACACAATATAAAGCTATTGCTTAAATATTATATGATATATTAATATAAAAAATTATTAACGAAAAGTTGTCTCATTTTAATGTTTTTTAATTTGTTAAAGCCCACCTTCTCTCCCAATGGCTCAGCAATAAGTCTGGAGGCTTATAACACTAAAAATCAATCAGTTTTTGTTCATCTTTGCGCTAAGAACAACCTATTTCAAACGGTTTATGAAGAAATTTCTGCCAAGTTTCAAATAATAAACTTGTAAAGTTTATACTTGAATGTCGTCTGATATTCTAATAACGCAGCTTACGTAGTACAGAAAAAGACGTAAAAACTATCCCAACTGTTTTATAAAATATGTGAAACATGGGAAACTTGAACCAAAAGCCACTACACGTTTCTGGGGTTCTTGTAACTGTAACATAGAGATATTGGTTTGAAATTTGTCTTTAGACGAACGCTGTTACGACTCCAAGCTCTGTTAATGTTTTCCAGCTGTTTAAGCAAACATGTTTTAGGCTCTTTTAGAAAGCTAAATGACAAGAGACTGACAATCTAAGTATTCTGAGAGAGTCGATGACAATCTAAGGATTCTGAGAGAGTCGATGACAATCTAAGGATTCTGAGAGAGTCGATAACATTTACTGTGTATACTAATATGATATCTATTTGCTCTTCATT
>NW_013666951.1:188992-195854 GCF_000517525.1 Limulus polyphemus
GTAGTTAATTATTAATGATGAGATGATGAGATGTGCAATGTAATAGAGTAACGACATGGGTAGAACTTCCTATATCAGTAGTGAATTATTAATGATGAGATGTGCAATGTAATAGAGTAACGACATGGGTAGAACTTCCTATATCAGTAGTGAATTAGTAATGATGAGATGTGCAATATAATGGAGTAACGACATGGGTAGAACTTCCTATATCAGTAGTGAATTATTAATGATGAGATGTGCAATGTAATAGAGTAACGACATGGGTAGAACTTCCTATGTCAGTAGTGAATTAAGAATGATGAGATGTGCAATGTAATGGAGTCCATCTTGACAGTATTGGAGTGATTTGGGTTGTTTGGTATAGGATTTTTAATACGTGACAGTGACTTATGATGTAAGAAAATATGGTAGAATGACAAAGAAGGTAAGAACCAGAGTAACTGGTAATGTAATGACGAGAACTAAAGACGTAATTCAATAATATATTTCAAAAATTATTTGGGAACTAAACTTTGCTACATATATTGTAAAGTAAAGAAAGAATCTGGATACAGATCTTTAAAAAATGGTTCTTTATTATAATGAAATCAGTATGAATAACCAAAACACGTTAGATATTAATACCAATAATGATGTGAAAAGTAATAAAAACAATAAATAATAATATAAATAATAAATAATAATAATAATAAATATTGAATTCGACGAAATATCATAACATTATTTACATATCTAAGTTAATTTAGGTTTTTATATGGTGAATTTAACATACTCAAAACCCTATTGATATTATATACACTTCACCATTATAAGAGACGTAATGGTATTTCTTTGATTTGTTGACCCAAGTTGTGCTGATGAGCTTTGAATAGGCGAAACTGCACTCCACAGCAGAAGGTACGGCCAATCAAAGAATGCATTAGGCCTCTACGTCAGAGATTATCTTTTCAATTTTCCCTTCTGGTGAAAAAGAAAATAAATCTTTAACATATTTATACAATAAGATTGTTTTGTTAATCACAAAGCTACACAATAGGTTATCGTGCTGAGTCCACCACGAGTATCGAAACCCGATTTTTAGTTTTATAAATCCATGGTGAGCAAAATAATACGTAATGAAATAAATTAGAAATATAACACTGGAGAAAACCAAATAAACTCATTACCAGAGATTTAATTGAAGATCGCTTATTCCGGGATCCAGATTAATCCCACAGGGATGACCAGTAATCAATGTGTTAATCTAATAGATTTAGGCTCTAAACGT
Organism: Limulus polyphemus; assembly: GCF_000517525.1. Lineage (NCBI taxonomy): Eukaryota > Metazoa > Arthropoda > Merostomata > Xiphosura > Limulidae > Limulus > Limulus polyphemus. The sequence continues at coordinate 190,263 of NW_013666951.1, forward strand.
CGATCGGAGTAAACTAACAACATTATCACAAGTTTTTTTTGTTTTTGTTTTTTCTTTTGAAAGAAATATTTTCTTACTGCTTTAGTTCTAAACCGAGTTTCGATATACTGATGTAATGGTCGAAATATTGGGCAACACGAAGATTATCTTTACAGTATGTTTTATATTGATCAATAAAGTAAAACACCGTGAAAACTATTTAAAGTTCAGGATAATATAATGATTCTTTCACACTCACATTCGGTTACATCACGTAGAGAGAAATCAGAAAACAATTTCATAGATAATCTTCTAAATGTAGTCATTTTTTTATACCTGAGCAATCTTAAAGTAAACAGAAGTGGTCTGTTGACAGGAGTACTTTTTCTTTTAGTAAAATCCTTGTTGCTGCAATAGTGGAAGATAATTATATTGTCTATATTAACTTTGTTAGTTCGTGAGAGGAACTGTCCAATTGTTTCATATGACAACAAAAGCTGTTGACAGCTTCGTGGGTATGTGTAACATTCATTTTGTGTTACTTAATACGACTATTACTACAATAGCTTATGTATCACGTATTTTTTGTTACTTAATACAACTTACTATTATAATAGCTAATGTAACATACATTTTGTGTTACTTAATACAACTATTATTACAATAGCTTCTGTATCACGCATTTTGTTTTAGTTAATACAACTTACTATTATAATAGCTAATGTAACATAGAATTTGTGTTACTTAATACAACTATTATTACAATAGCTTCTGTATCACGCATTTTGTTTTAGTTAATACAACTTACTATTATAATAGCTAATGTAACATAGAATTTGTGTTACTTAATACAACTATTATTACAATAGCTTATGTATCACGCATTTTGTTTTAGTTAATACGACTTACTCTTACAGTAACTTATGTATCACGCATTTTATGTTGCTTAATAAGATTTAATATTGCAATAGATCATGTATCACGCATGTTGTGTTACTTAGTACAACTTAATATTCCAATAACTATACAACTTTAATGCTCGTTTGGTAGCATGTGTACGAATGAGCATGTTTAGATAAGTATAAAAGGAGCTACATACAAAATTAACGTGTATTTGGTACTCATTAATCAGTGTTACATATAAACCTATATGTTATATATATATGTGTGTGTAAAGCTTAATTTTGTTTCCATTAAACAAAGAAAAAGGTTTGAGAAGTGCGTGGATTTCCCTAGAGGGAATGAATCTACCTGCGGATGGTAAAAAGGTGGTACCGACAATCCCAGCATTTAAAAACAATGTTTTGTTTCACATAAATAAATGGAATGGATGTCTTATGGAATTTAGCTGATAAACGCATAACAATTCTTAAAAATATATGCATGCGTGTAAGGAAATAAATAAAACTATATGCAGACTTAAATACCTCTTAAATATGTCTTTAAATGTACTAAATATACACCGTTGATAATAAAATTACTCGTTTTCCTTACTTTGCTCCCAAACCGTTTTAATAACATGATGACACTTGTATATGCTTTAAACGTTATAACATAAATGTAAGTTTTACATGATTTAATAATAAAACAAGATCTAATGTATATTTATCAAATATTATGATACCAGTGTTAATTTGTTATATCTGTAACTGACAGAAAAAAGTTAATGAATCAAACAGTTAACATAAGTATTAGATTGTTACATCTTCAGGTGACACAAGAATACTAATGTATATGTGTGAAACATTTTAACACATGTATTAGATTGTTACATCTTCAGGTGAAACAAGAATGCTAATGTATATGTGTGAAACATTTTAACACATGTATTAGAATGTTACATCTATAGGCGACACAAGAATGCTAATGTATATGTGTGAAACATTTTAACACATGTATTAGATTGTTACATCTATAGGTGACACAAGAATGCTAATGTATATGTGTGAAATATTTTAACACATGTATTAGATTGTTACATCTTCAGGTGACACAAGAATGTTAATGTATATGTGAAACATTTTAACACAAGTATTATATTGTTACATCTTTAGGTGGTACAATAATGCTAATGTATATGTATGAAACACTTTAACACAAGTATTAAATTGTTACATCTTCAGGTGAAACAAGAATGTTAATGTATATGTGAAACATTTTAACACAAGTATTATATTGTTACATCTTCAGGTGGTACAATAATACTAATGTATATGTGTGAAACATTTTAACACATGTATTAGATTGTTACATCTTCAGGTGAAACAAGAATGTTAATGTATATGTGTGAAATATTTTAACACATGTATTAGATTGTTACATCTTCAGGTGACACAAGAATGTTAATGTATATGTGAAACATTTTAACACATGTATTAGATTGTTACATATGTTTGACCGCCAAGAGCTGGCAAAGTCTTGTAAACCAGTAGGCCTAGGCGCTAACTTTCTCTATCTGAAGCTGACACTAAACTACAACTACTTGACTTAAAAGGACGTAGAAATAATGATATCATCAGATAACAAGAGTAAATAGGTTTCACCTGTAACGTTTAATTACACGTATATAGTAATAACATCTGTGACATTTTAATAGAAGAGAAAAAAAAACACACGCTGAATCTGTATCGTCGAATTAAGGATGTAAAATTACAGTTTCTGAAATATTGAAAAACAGAAGGAAAAAAATGTTTAATCATTAGAATTCCGAACAAAATTCTGTGATCATTTTTAAGTATCTTCTATTTCTCTCGATTATACATTAAAATGTGAATAATTTTGTATCAAAATGATTAGATTTAAAGCAGAGCTGATATAATAATCTTCTAGAGACACAATAAGTGAATCAAATGCTACCATTAATTTTAAAACACTTAAAGACAGGTCATTGCAAGTTCTTGTAAAGTAAGGGGTGAAGGTTTAGTGAGAGGGATGATTTCCTGCTGTTTAGAAAACAGCTGACGGTGTTGCATCATTAGATAAAGGATATAAGCAACATGCTTGTAGACAGTGAGATGGTTGATAAGTCGATAAGGGCTATAAGCAACATGCTTGTAGAAACTGAAATGGCTGATAAGTCTACAGTTGACGATGTTATATCATTAGATAAGGGCTATAAGCAACATGCTTGTAGACAGTGAGATGGTTGATAAGTCAACAGTTGACGATGTTATATCATTAGATAAGGGCTATAAGCAACATGCTTGTAGACAGTGAGATGGTTGATAAGTCAACAGTTGACGATGTTATATCATTAGATAAGGGCTATAAGCAACATGCTTGTAGACAGTGAGATGGTTGATAAGTCTACAGTTGACGATGTTGCATCATTAGCTAAGAGCTATAAGCAACATGCTTGTAGACAGTGAGATGGTCGATCAGTTTATTTGATCAGGTCATTGCAGTAATAATTTGTTTTGAATTCATTAATTCATTCCATCCTATTCTAGGTAAAATGAACTTAACCAAGTCGTATTTCAAGAATGTATCGCATCGCAAACTTACTAATACACTAAAACAGTATTCCAAACTTACCCCTGAAGAGAAAAATCCATCTCTCGAAAGCGGTCATGTTATAGTGTTTTGTATTTTGTCTTTAACTGACGTTTTGAACCTGTGTATTTACCTAACATCACGAGTGTACTAATACGCTAACATTCTCTCCCGTCATAGTCCAAAGTACAGTACACAATTATATACCAGTGTATGTTTGGAAGAACGAGACTGAACTCACTTTCTGTGATTAGAATATTACATTCCACAGATAGGTTTTTGTTTTACACAATCGTATAACCAGTGCTTACGTTTCGTGGAATACTAAGCTCTCGTGTACTTCTGTTTCCCGGCAATTCTTGGACTTGCTCAGCGCAGGTTTTCCGATCGGGGTAAAAGGTCGGTGCGCGTGGCTGGTCCTGCTTGTTTTTAATTGGTATATTTCGTGAACTAATGCTAACAATGAAGAGTATTAGCTACTGTTTCGCAGTGTCACGAATACCGCGGTATTACAATAACCTATTCATTATTTTATGTTATATAACAACATGTTGAACATTAAAATACCTCGCGCTTACACGCATTTAAGAGCTTTCGTTTGCTATTAGGGAGTTTAATAGATGAGGACCTGGAATAACGGCATGACTCTAAACACAGAAGATACCATAGTAATACAGACTCCGTGTATTGGAAATAGTATAGTGTAGATTCGATTAGTTATTTCTACAAATAATCGCATTTTCAGTTACATGTTTATTTTCAGCAATGTTTTCAAATATAACTGACTAAATGGACGTAATTATAGGATGCCAAACCAGTTGGTGCAAAAAATAATAGTTTAACATACAGCAGAGATCGGCGTAAAAGCACTGAGGCAGAAAAACAAATAATTACTAATACAACCTGACTACAGACTGCGTCGTCGTTTTAGTCTACTAAAAAAATCCAATTTGCCATTTGATCCCATGAGAGATGTCTAGATAGAGTAAATGAGAAGTTCATTTCTTATCAGCTTATGATAAATTATCACAAATGTGAAAAAAGCTGTTTCACGATTATCTTTTGTAGTGAAATAGAGAAGAAGTAGAAACGTTTATTTCCTGTTTATAATTTGCTGTTGCTGGTGGAACCTTATTACGAACTAGTGACCACGAATATATAACAGTTTTATACTCAAGCTGGGCAACAATTTTCTCCATAAGTTGTAACAAATTAAAACCTTCGACATCGTTATTTTTTACCAGATACCACTTTACACGGTTGTAAAGACATATCAGAACCTGTTTGTAGGGTGAATTGTGCTTATTTAAGAGGATAAATTAAATGATAAATATTAGTTTTTGCAATTACCAATTTACTAATAACTAAGATAAATCACGAAACTAATTATGAATATTTACCTGTTATCTTTTGTATGTTTGTTTGTAGTTATACACAAAGCTACACAGTGGGCTATCTGTGCCCTTTACCTGTTCTAAAACTCACAGAAAAGGCCAATTAAGGATAGGTCTGACAGTGATTCATTATTAATAATGTCTAAAATGTCAACTACTGAAATACACGCGAATGTTATCTTAAAAGGCAAATATGGTTAACTTGTGTTATAAATTTGGCTCTCTGTTTCAGTGTTGTTGTTACCTTCGCGTAAAGCTACACAATGGACTTTCTACCTTCTGTTCATTGCGATGAATCGAACCCTGGATTTTAGCATTGTAAGTCCGTAAATTTACCACTGACCCACTGAGGGACGTTTTAATGTCGGCAAACGTTTTACCGGAATCTTTGACTAGTAACTCAGGTGTAAAGAGAAATATACATAAACGATTTGATTTTGAATTTTGTTCCAATAGCTATAGAATAGCCCAAAATATTTTTTTCTTGTCGCTGATCAACATTTCGCAATCCACGTTTGATTTGGGGTTTGGAATAAGGTTGACTAACATTTGGTAGAATGTATCCTACTGCTGTGACTCTATTGGTGCTTGCAAACGTTTGATTTGGGGTTTGGAATAAGGTTGACTAACATTTGGTAGAATGTATCCTACTGCTGTGACTCTATTGGGGCTTGAAAACGTTTGATTTGGGGTTTGGAATAAGGTTGACTAACATTTGGTAGAATGT
>NW_013666951.1:196367-199959 GCF_000517525.1 Limulus polyphemus
TTTAAAGTATTGGTTGAGAGAAATAGTTTATATCAGAGCCAATGGAATAGTGAAGTCACCAGGGTACATGAACAATTGTGAAAATGTGCCGTGAAGTTTATTACTAAACTTACCAATCTTTGTGTGAGTTAATGGCGAATAATGAATAAATAATGGACATATCTGAATGTTCAAAGTTTTCGAATGTAGATCGTACTTTAGGCACTTGCCTTTATTGTAGTAGGTAGATTATTTGCATATCTTTATCATAACCTGATGAAGACATATGTACGTCAACTTACACTAACATGATGGTTGAAACAGCTTAACATTATGTTTCTCCTGTTTTAAAGCAGTGTTTCGTTTAACACGAAATTCTATTGTACAGTACATTGTTGCCCGATGAAGGCTCCCGTAAGAGGGCCGAAAGTTCGCAAATAAAGGTATTTTAACGTACAGAAAAGTCCGCGTGTAATTCTACTTAGCAGCTGAGTGAGTGATTTCCATCAGAGTTAAGGGTTACTGTTTTATTCAGAATTTTTCGCCCTATTATAAAAACTGCATTATCCCCAATGCTTGTTCTTGTGGATTGCTGACAAATTAATGGACAGATTATTTTTACATTTCGAAAATTTATTTTGCTCTTTCTCGATGTGTTTAGAATTATAAATCTAAGATCGTATATATACACATTTAAGTCACTAAGTAAAAACAGAGTATTGAAAACCATACCGCTATTAGGCTTAAAGCTAGTAAACATGGCGCCGTTAGGTTCCATAATCAGGTGTTATTAGGTTTAAAGCAAGTAAACATGGCGCCGTTAGGTTCCATAATCAGATGTTATTAGGTTTAAAGCTAGTAAACAGGCGCCGTTACGTTCCATAATCAAGTGTTATTAAATTTAGTGCTTGTAAACATGGCGCCGTTAGGTTCCATAATCAGGTGTTATTAGGTTTAAAACTAGTAAACCTGGCGCCGTTAATTTCCATAATCAGGTGTTTTTAGGTTTAAAGCTAGTTGGCGCTGTAAGGTTCAATAACCAGATTTCACTGACAGCTTCTGGCAAGATTTTCTGGAAACGGAAGGATACCTTTAAGATTTGTTTGTTTGAAGTTAAGCACAAAGCTACACAATGGGCTATTTGTGCTCTGCCCACCACGGGTATCGAAACCCGGTTTCTAGCGTTGTAAGTCCGCAGACATACCGCTGTGCCACTGGGGGGGGGGGGCTAACTTTAAGAAGTCATGTCTTTCTTAATCGAAAAGCTATACTTTCATCAAAACGTTCTATTAAACCTGCTAAAAAATAAAAGCTTCCTGTCAGGAATTTTTGAAAGTCATTAATGTTCATAGTTTGTATGATGTTACACGAGCCTTAGTTTTAGCTGCAGGAGAGGCGGGCCTTTTAGCAATTTCAAAACATAATTATTTTGATATTTACATGAATACACGTAGAGATTACGGTCTATAAAGATTATTTGTATTGAGCGACAGTTACCTCGAGAAAGTTCCCGGCAATTCACCTGATGCAAGAATACATAAAGCATTGTGTATAGCACATCGAATTTCAATAAATCATGAAAGTATGCTACAAGGATCTGTGGTTTTGTCTATTATTTTACGTTCATGCAGTTGTATGCATAGACTTCAATTATAAGTATGCCTTATCAAGGATTAACTTGGCTTCTTTCAAAGTAGTGATCTGATATTCGACGAAAGTTGTACTTTACATAATGATTTTACATTAAACCTTTAGTGAAGATGACGGTTGTGAACATTGATTTCCGATTAAAATCTTCATTAGTTTGAAAGACATTAATGTAGGGTTTGTTTTCTGCTATCATTGTTTTTTAGTCTATATTTGTTCAGTTGTGGTACAAGACAGTAGGTCCGTTTCAGTCTCTTTCTACTTAATGACTCCCTAATACCATGCTAATGCGATGTGCATTTTTATGGAATTAGCACATATTCACGCTGTGACAAATAACAGTTACATAACACATTTTGATTTTTGTCTGGGTTGTTCCCCTTTTTATTTCGTCAGAACCTGTAAAGTTTGATAACTCAGAAATCTGGTCTGAAACCCGAGATAGTCTCCTGAAACAAACTGTCAAAACTATTGACAAGAAACGTTGATGCTCACATAAAAAGTAAAAAAAAACACTCATGCTGACATAAACATTAAAGAGAAACACTGATGCTGACAAGAAAGATTAGTTCTCACATAAGCATTAAAGAGAAACACTGATGCTGACATAAACGATAAAAAACATTGATGCTGACAAGAAATATTAAAGAGACACATTGATGCTGACATAAACATCAAAGAAAAACATTGACGATGAAATAAACATTAATGAGAAACATTGATGTTAAAAAGAGAAACATTGGTGCTGACATAAACATTGATACTGACAAGAAACATTAAAGAGAAACAATGATGCTGACAAGAAACATTAAAAAGAAACATCGATGCTGACATAAACATTAAAGAGAAATATTGACGCTGACAAGAAACATTAAAGAGAAACATTGAAACTGACAAGAAGCATTAAAGATAAAAATTGGTGCTGACATAAACATCAAAGAGAAACATTGATGCTGACATAATCATTAAAGAGAAATACTGACGCTGACATAATCATTAAAGAGAAATACTGACGCTGACAAGAAACATTAAAGAGAAACATTGAAACTGACAAGAAGCATTAAAGAGAAATATTGACGCTGACAAGAAACATTAAAAAGAAACATTGACGCTGACATAAATATTAAAGAGAAATACTAACGCTGACATAAACATTAAAGATAAATATTGATGCTGACAAGAAACATTAAAGAGAAACATCGATGCTGACAAGGAACATTAAAGAGAAACATCGATGCTGACAAGAAACATTAAAGAGAAACATTGATGTTAAAAAGATAAAAATTGGTGCTGACATAAACATCAAAGAGAAACATTGATGCTGACATAATCATTAAAGAGAAATACTGACGCTGACATAATCATTAAAGAGAAATACTGACGCTGACATAATCATTAAAGAGAAACATTAACGCTGACATAAATATTAAAGATAAACATTGATGCTGACAAGAAACATTGACGCTGACAAAAAACATTAAAGAGAAACACTAATGCTCACATAAACGTTAAAGAGAAACATTGATGCTGACAAGAAATATTAAAGAGTAACATTAATGCTGATATAAACATTAAAGAGAAATACTGACACTGACAAGAAACATTAAAGAGATACATTGATGCTAACATAAACATAAAAGAAAAACATTGACGCTGACATACATATTAAAGAGAAACATTGATGCTGACAAGAAATATTAAAGAGTAACATTAATGCTGATATAAACATTAAAGAGAAATACTGACGCTGACAAGAAACATTAAAGAGATACATTGATGCTAACATAAACATAAAAGAAAAACATTGACGCTGACATACATATTAAAGAGAAACATTGATGCTGACAAGAAACATTAAAAGAAACATTGATGCTGACATAAACATTAAAGAGAAATACTGACGCTGACAAGAAACATTAAAGAGATACATTGATGCTAACATAAACATAAAAGAAAAACATTGACG
>NW_013666951.1:200619-216895 GCF_000517525.1 Limulus polyphemus
GAAACATTAAAGAGACACATTGATGCTGACATAAACATTAAAGAGAAACATTGATGCTGACAAGAAATATTAAAGAGAAACATTGTTGCCGACATAAACATTAAAGAGAAAGATTGATGCTGACATAAATATTAAAGAGAAACATTGATGGTGACAAGAAACATTAAAGAGAAACAATGATGCTGACAAGAAACATTAAAGAGAAAGATTGATGCTGACATAAACATTAATGAGAAACATTGATGCTAAAAAGAGAAACTTTGGTGCTGACAAGAAATATTAAAGAGGAACATTGATGCTAACATAAACATTAAATAGAAACAATGATGCTGACATAAACATTAAAGAGAAACATTGATGCTGACAAGAAACATTAAAGAGGAACATTTACGCTAACATAAACATTAAATAAAAACAACGATGCTGACATAAACATTAAAGAGAAACATTGATGCTGACAAGAAATTATGAAGAGAAACATTGAAGCTAACATAAACATTGAATAGAAACAATGATGCTGACAAGAAACATTGATGCTGAGAAAATTGTAGTGGAAATCCTGAAAACCACTGAGCACAATCGAAATTCGTATATGATGGGAGCCACGAATGTGCAGCAACACCGTACGTCCAGTCAGGGGTGCTGCCACATCCTCAGAAGCCCTAGATCCCCGCCCTAGAAAAGAAATATCTACTTTACAAATCATACACACACACACACATATATATATATATACATGATTGGTTACATTTATATCAAAACATCAAGATTTAATGACTATAACTGGAAATGCAACTTCAAAACGTTAAAAAATAACTGACACAAATGTTCAGTGTTGAAGCTTAAACTATTATTTAAAAGATAACTCCAAATTAGCTCTGAAAACTGAGACTTCCTGATTTTATGGATAATAGTCTGGCGCATGATTTAACAGTACGATTTAAAAAACAGCCCCTAGGTAGTATAGAGAACTTGATTATTTCATATTATTATATTAAATACAAATAAAAGACTACAAAAAATAACACATTAATTGAAGACTTAAATGATATGTGTAAAAGAGAGAGAGAATGGAAACGATATATGAGTGGTTTCTCTGTAATAATGTAAAACACAAAACAACAGTTCCGTAAATCAGCTGATTAAATACAATAACAGCAATACATTTCTCTGTATGGTGGCTGTTAGGTTTAAGTACAAAAACACCAATACATTTCTATGTGCCTAATATTGGATATGCATACAGTCAGAGATTCTACAAACTGTGTTTACAAAGTTATGCGTAAGAACAGGAAAATTCATCTGATAATAGCTTTTAACAGTTTTTAAAGTTTGCAGATCAGACTAGAGAGTTGAAGTGATATCTAAACATGACGAGTGAAAGTATTTGAACTCCAAAACTAGACTTGTGGAAATAAACCGAATATTTAATGACCTGCTTTAGTTTGTTTTTCTAACTGGTTATTAGCTTTGAACCTTTTTTTTTAATTTTACGTTTATGAATTTATAAAAAATACGCCAATACTAGTGTAACTGGTAGCTTAGATATTAATCAACATTGAAAATTTTTCTCTGTGTGTCAGAATAGCTAATTATTGAGCGTTTTTGAAATACTCACCTACCCGCTGAATAGTTCAGTGTCACTTCTTTTTGTTTTAAATCAATTTTAAACGGGAGATTTAATATTTATTATAATTAAAGATTAAAGGTTAGATTACATGTGTCAAACAAATAGTTTCAGATTTACTCATTACAGATATCATCATTCACTTAAAGCAAATATTTCCTGAGACTTAGAACTTTAATTTCGTTTTTTAATTAGGATCCAAGAGCTCCAAAGCAAGATCCTCCGACCCCTCCGCCTTCAATTGCTCCAAACGGTCCCGAAATGATCAACTCCAAAGTAAACCACATTACAGAAGGGTCTCGAAACAATGAGGTCCGATCAGTTATTTTGTATGGAATTCCTATAGTGTCACTAATTATTGATGGCCAAGAAAGACTTTGTCTGGCGCAGATTTCGAACACCCTCCTAAAACATTTCAGTTATAACGAAATTCACAATCGACGAGTGGCTCTGGGTATCACGTGCGTTCAGTGCACTCCTGTCCAGCTGGAATTGTTACGTCGTGCCGGGGCCATGCCGGTGTCCTCACGGCGTTGCGGCATGATTTCCAAGCGAGAAGCAGAAAGGTTGTGCAAGTCTTTCCTAGCAGAAACTGCACCTCCCAAGCTTCCAGACAACTTTGCTTTTGACATCTACCATCAATGCGCTTGGGGCTGCCGTGGCAAATTTGTGCCGTCACGCTATAATAGTTCTCGCGCCAAATGCATTAAGTGTGCTTACTGCAGCCTGTTCTTCTCTCCCAACAAATTTGTCTTCCACTCCCATCGTTTCTCGGACTCCAAATACGTCCAGCCGGACGCAGCCAACTTCAACTCTTGGCGGAGGCATATTAAGTTAATTGGAACGCCATCTGATGATGTAATTCATGCGTGGGAGGACGTGAAGGCCATGTTTAATGGCGGAAGCAGAAAACGTGTCACGGCTTGTTCTTCTTTGGCTAGTTCATCCAGAAACCAGGAAGCAAAACGACCACGTTTTCCTGGTCCTCCTCCTCCCGAAAAACACAGTTCTTCACTCAACCCTCCCAACGACGGCTCCAAATCTCCATACCTCCCTGTTGTCCCTTTCTCCAACAAAAACTATCATATTCCACCAGCGCCCCCTTTTGTTGCACCAACCTCACCATTCTACTACACAGCCGGTAAACCGTTCTCAGCCTCGGATATCAGACAGTGTTTTGCTGAATATATGTGGGCAGGGAAACAATCATTTCCCCTACCCTACGGACCCATGTTCTGGTCTCGAGATTCCAATCCTTCATCCATGGATTACAGGGAAGATGCTGTCTTTGAAAATATGGTCCCTCCTTCTTTGGCTTTGAATACTCAAGCTCCTTTGCTGTCTTCTACTTCAGATATAGACTTTAGAAAACAGCAGTTTGAAGTGGAGCCAACGCAGACTCAAGTAAAAAGTCCAGATAACACCTACCCTCGTACGTCAGCCTTCCGGCCTGTGAGTAAGACAGGAAATCGGCCGTTTCAGGTAGAGCCACCAGTGTGCGATACAACAGCAGATACAACTACAACCTGTGGAGAAACGTCTGACACATATAGGTCTGGGTCTCGCGGATCAGCATCGCTGGATGTCGATGTTACAGATATGTCCAGCAATGACGGCGTCTCTGAATCCAGTCTCGACCACCATGGAAACCCCGGTGCTCATGTCATCTTTCGGCCCATGGACGAAGTAACGCCCTCTATTGCTGATACCAGTGTAACTTCAATTATAGAAGTAAGTTCAAAAACTATGTAACTCTCTCGTTTATATATTACAAATTCATTGTAAATAAGACATGCTTTACTACTTATACCAATTATTTTTGGAACGTAAAAGTTGCTTGATGTATAGAATTGTGTTTTACAAGCCCTCTAAATTAAACGAAAATTTTTTAGGAAAAATGAAGGAAATGTTTATTTATAATGTGACTGCTCACTATACCGATCTCTATTTTACAAATCCAGGATTCAAATTAGTCAGCGAGCGACGTGTGTATTACGTTTAAAACATTAGTCTAATAATCGACAATAAGTTAAAGCATCCAAGGATTTGCACGTTAAAAGTTAAACTTTACTTGAATGTTAATATAATGATTTGAGATTTTTGAATAATTAACTTCTTTCACATTAACTTCCTAAGAACTAGTAAAAAAAAAAAGGTTTAGCTATAAAAGTTAATTAATTATTCTGCCGTGCAAAAGATTTTAGTCATGACTGTGATAGTTAAAACAGATTAAAATAATTAAATAACTCAGTGCGTCGATTTGGTGACATGGTTGATCATTTGAATTTCATTTTTGTTTCTTCAGAAGCAGTAGACACAGGCCTTGTATTTTTTTAAGTTTTCATTTTTGATTCAAATATAAAGTTATATTTGTTACGATGAGATCGAATGAAACGAAATCTGAACGTTGCTATTATTGTTAATTACAACCAGAAAGCTTTTATCAATATATTAGCAGATTAGCAGTCAAAATCCTGGACGTCAGTAATAGGTTATTACTTTTATTAGTAATAAAAACTTTGATCATAATTGTGGCAACGATTCAATGTTAAGATTTAAAAGTCCGGTTATATGCAAAAATAACACGAATAACATCAAGAATCATTCCGAATATTTATATATAAAACTGTATTTATTTGAAAACGATTATGAGTTAGTTTAGCAAGCCGAGTCCCCGGTGGGACAGCGGTAAGTCTCCAGACTTACAACTTTCAATACCCCGCTGTGAACACGGCATATAGCTCAAGTTGGCTTTGTTCTAAGACAATCAAACCAAGCATCAAACTGGTTTGGACTGGATCTTTTTTCTTTTTTTTTTGCACGTGCATTTAAATTATTTCCGAAATGTATAGAATTATCCCAAAAACTTTAGTTTTCAATAATGCTGTTTTATTAGAGAAACAAAAACAACAACAAATCCTTAAATTTAGAATTTGTTTATTTTGTACACTCTAAACTTTGCAGTTTTATAGCTTTCCAGCTACAATTATCACTTGAGTTGTGCTACCCTTTGTGTATAAAAAAACGTATTCCACACTATCTCCAGTTTTAATATCATATAAACAAACGTATTCTACGCTATCTCCCGTTTCAGTACCATATAAACAAAACGTATTCCACGCTATCTCCCGTTTCAGTACCATATAAACAAAATATATTCCACGCTATCTCCTGTTTTAATATCATATAAACAAAACGTATTCCATGCTATCTCCCGTTTCAGTACCATATAAACAAAACATATTCCACGCTATCTCCAGTTTTAATATCATATAAACAAACGTATTCCATGCTATCTCCCGTTTTAATATCATATAAACAAAACGTATTCCACGCTATCCCCCGTTTCAGTACCAAACAAACAAAACGTATTCCACGCTATTTCCCCTTTAAATACCATATACACAAAACGTATTCCACGCTATCTCCCGTTCCAATAGGCACAGGATAGATACAGACTAATACACATATAAATTTTATCTTAGAAACGTTCTCTGTCATTAACCTATTTAAACTGATAAGATCAGACCTAATTCAGATGGTCATTTCATATAATTTGTTATCCAATACAAGTAAGTTTGTTTTGTATTTCACTAAGTCGCTAGTCATTTGTATAATTTGTTTAAAAAAAGAATAGCCTATTAACTTGATATATGCATGCTTACGTTACGAAAAACACACAAATAAACTACATGATGGACCATGTATGTGCTACATAATTTATATAAGTTTTCTTTGACAGTTTCATGCACAAAATAAATCAGTTTTTAGAGAAAATCATGGTGCCTGAATATATAAAGATTATCATTACTACACAACATTCAAGTTTACAGTCGCTTTAAGGAAATGAGACTCTCGTTTAGTACAGTTACCGATCTATTAGCTTGTTATACTTCAGGAACCAGTTATATACACAATATCACTATTATACACTGCGTTCGTGTTCGCTTATGCATGTACAACGCTAAAATTCGGGATTCGATTCCCCGCGGTGGATAAAGTGCGCACATCTCAATGTATAGCTCCAATGTACGTTTGTTTGTTTGTAATTAAGTACAAAGCTACACAATGGGCTATCTGTGCTCTGCCCACCACGGGTATCGAAACCCGGTTTCTAGCTTTTGTAAGTCTGCAGACATACCGCTGTGTCACTGGTGGGAGGGGGCTCCAATGTAGGAGGTGACAACATTTAGATATTTCTTTGAATGCCGATATCTGTATGAAACCTTTGCACACGTACTGACACACTAGTAATTTACTGAATTACTAAGTCTATGGTTGAGACATGTGTGGCCTTTAACAGGATCTTCACAAATAGATTGCCCATACTAGCGAGAAAGTACATGTAAATAGACACACCTCGCAGTATAAGCACATGAACACAAGTAATAACAGTTTGTTTGTTTTATAGCAAAGCCACAGTGAGCTATCTCCTGTGTTCACCGTGAGAAATCGCACCCAGGATATTAGCGTTGCAAGTTCGTAGACTTACTGCTGTCCCACAGGGGGGACAGTGATAACAGAATGTTCTTACCAATACCGTTATTATATTTTTCGTCTCTCTCTCTCTCTCTCTCTCTCATGAGACGCTTTGCAAAGATGCAAAACTTTTGGACAGAAAAGTTTTTGTAAAATGTGCATTTGAAACATTTCTTTAAACATAAGCCCTAAACTTTACACTTTAAGGAAGTGTACACTGTCCAGTTTTGGTATATTTTCTGCTGGACAATTCACCTTTAAGTGGCTTTTAGACTAATAATCGTATAATGATTTATTAAAATCAAACATATCTAAATCGTTAATAAAAAGAATTATTTCTCTCACTAAAGTAAAAATAAAATTCTAGTGATAAGACTACTGCTGTAGGCCACTTGTACATTATCTAAATCAAATGGCATTTTGCTACAAAATTTCTAAGTTGTACATAATTTTTTATATATTAGTGCTTTAGTGTTTACGTTGGACAACTCGTTTAAAAATTAACTCTATACAGTTAAGGTTAATGTTACAATTGTTGAGTGAAAAAGCCTCTTGCATTATCTGAAGCACAGTTAAAGTTGATGTTACAACGTTCAGTCAAACAGCATCGTGTCTCATCTGAAGCACAGTGAAGGTTAGTGCTAACATTTTTGCTGAAACGACTCTCACACAGTTTTCTACCCAAAATCATGAATACAACTCCTTATAGTTTTAGAATAAACGTAGCGTTGCAGATATATCAGTGCTACTTCAACCTTATCCAGTACTTTTGGGTAAAGTAGCATCTAGCACACTCTGTATAGGTATATATATTTTTTGTTATGGGTTTACAATCTTGCCGTAAGTATTTCATGACTTTTCAAGCCAGTAGATACTGTGTTACGGTTTACTTTAAACGAGATTAATAAAGTATCATGGCATCATCAGAAATATCATTATTCCAGTTCGAAATGAAAGATCTGTACAACTTTTTTTGATATTCTTTTTTTTTACTATAAATTGTTCGGAAAAAAAAAAGAAGCGTAGAAAATACATTCACTGACTACTCATTGACTAAACTAAAAGTAGAATGAAATGTTATTTTATGAAGCCAATGTTAAGATGATAATCGTTGCAACACGTCTATTTTGCTGAAACTAAACTTAACTTAGTGTCCTATATGTTAGGTCAAAGGTGTTATAATAATTAGGTCAAGCTCAAGCTTGGCTTTTCATAGAGGTCAAATTGAATTTGGTGCCCTTTCAGTCAGGTCAACTCAAACATGGTGTTCTATTAGATGGGTGAAACTCAAATTTTGATGCCTTTTTAGACAGATCAAACTCAAGCTTGGTGCCCTTTCAGAGAGGTCAAACTCAAGCTTGATGCCCTTTCAGATAGATCAAACTAAAGGTTGTTGTCCTTTCAGAAAGTCTACATCGCCTGAAACGTTGACTTTCAAAAATAATACAGTTAAGGCCGAGATAAACACCTATTAATCTTTTGTCCTGTTTACATTCTCATAATAAACAATATCTAACAATATAGTAGAAAACTATACACAACAAAAAAATCTCATTGTATGCCAACTTCCTCGAAGTTATTGTAATAAAAGAGAAAGGTTTTCCAGCATTTTAAATGGGAAGTAATTTTAACAGTCAATACAAGGTTTAGATAAACATTCGTTGGGCGTAATAAAACATAAAATGTGTATTGGTGCGTTTAAAGTACTTGATATCGAATTTTCGATAGATTACACTCAGGTTCTCATGAAATGAATTTCTATTCGCATTTAATGTCAAAATTGAGTAATCTATGACGCACACATGCTTTTGTTGTATGTTTACATTGATACATACAGTTATATTTGTGTAATTGAGTAAAGGTAAATAGATAGACACGTTTGGTACATACACACTTGTGGTAATTCATCTGTGGAAGTTTTGAATTTTTAATTTACCAATCTATCGATAGTTAATAATCTTTCTAGTGTAACGGCCTTTATTCTAATTGGATTTGAGTGTAATGAAATCGCCACTTCTTTTGTTCATAACAATCATAATGTTTTATCGTCTTTCGCTCCCCCTGTCCATTAGAAACGCGTGTTTACCGATGTGTGTGTTTTCGCATGACATCCTGATTCCTGCTAGTGCAGCCGAACGTTTTTACTTTCACCACTGACCAAGTTTACTGCTATTCACGTGACGTTATTAAAAGCGACTGCCATTCGATTTAATTTCCATACAGTGAGGTTAGCATATAAAAGCGAAAATATAACTACGTGTCACGTGCGTAATACAAGCATACCCTGAACAGGTACCAACTATTTCTCGTCTCTTAGATATGGAATCAGAATTAAAACATAAGGTAGAGTCATATATAGATAATATTTATTTTGAAAAAAAAAAAAGACCATAAATAAAAGATTTTAACAAGATAATCCTGTTGTTTGCCTAATAAATTACTAATGATTATATAAACTAATATTTGCAGGCTTGACAGGAGCTTTATACTGTGGCTCTGACAGAGAGCAATAAAAAAAAAAGTTGATGGAAAAAATCATTACGAAACCATCTACTGATTCCATATGGCAAACGATCCATTTGCTCAGTGGAGAAACTATTAACTTCACAGAAGGAAA
Organism: Limulus polyphemus; assembly: GCF_000517525.1. Classification (NCBI taxonomy): domain Eukaryota; kingdom Metazoa; phylum Arthropoda; class Merostomata; order Xiphosura; family Limulidae; genus Limulus; species Limulus polyphemus. The sequence goes on from NW_013666951.1 coordinate 209,343, forward strand.
CGCCTCTTATTCTGTAGTGCAAATTTTCGACGCTTGCGTGAGATGGCGCTGTAAGCAACGACAAAACCTGTAAAATGGAAAGGTGTGATCAAATATTTATGGGTTGAATGATTATACAGGGCTATATATGTGTGTGTATGCGAAGATTAAAGACAGGGTCAGTCATTATAGAGGCGGACAGTTAATACAATATTAATTAAATGGAATGCTATAGAAATGTCTCAATTAAATTAAATCCATTTACGTAGATTCAATGACACATTACGTTCGGATGATATAGTAACTTGCCCTAGACGATGTTGTTCACATTAAACCCTAAGTGACATAGTTACGCAAGTCAGCTTCTGGGTGAAAAACATATCGATAAAACATTTAATATTGAAGGGAAAATGGTGTTAAAGTTTGTTGTGATCGAGAAGGAAACTTTTCTTTATTATGGAAATTTGTTGTTGTCTTTAAATTAATGCCCCCTCTCCCCCAGTGGCACAGCGGTATTTATGTCTGTGGACTTACTCCGTGATGGGCGGAGCAACCGATTAGCCCTTCGTGTAGCTTTGTGCTTAACTACAAAGAAACAAACAAATAATTAAATTACTTCTTTAAAATTAAGAAATAGCGTGTAATATATTATGGTTATTAATCAAGTAATGATTTATATTAATCATATATCCGAGAATATGTTCATATTTATATCTACCTTGTTACACACTAAGTATGTGTGTGTAAAGAAAAATGTATTTTTTTTTTTATTGGCAGGGATAAGTCAAAGCATGAACACGTATTGTACACGACGAGTCACGTGCCTCTAAGGTGAATCCCTGTGGTCGATGTATATTTATCATTCTTCACACGAAATGAAATTGAATCTAGAAGAAATGACACTCCTATAAGTAATTCATAACGTCTGTTCTTTCATACCTGGAGCGTTTTTAATTCAAGTAGGCTGTTTGTCCATCACCCCCTCGAGAGTCGTACCGCACGTGCATGGGGCTCCCAATAGCCTGATTACATGGTGTACGAGTTTCTGCTTTAGTTGTGGATCCCTCGCGCCTTGTGCGCGTTCATTGAATTCTTAAATAAATATTAATAGAAGAGAGAAATTTAAATGAAGGCGGCTTGTTAACTGACGAAGCACTAAGAACCCGATTGCGGATTGCATACCTGTGAGCGTCCTGACGTTGCAAACGCGCTGGGCGTTTACTCTCAAGCGTTGAACTTTCCACGATTCCCTAAGGAATACGTTTAATAAAGGACATGGAGTGAAAGGTTTCGTCATCTACTTTAATTTTACAATTTTTAGAAAAGACGTTCATGACTGTGGCTCTGTCTCTCTAGATCTTAAACAACAATCGTTTAGAGTTTTTTAGGTTTCTCGACTGTAACTGAATACGCTCTCACTGGAACGCTATAACGATGTTTAAGCACCTAAAATTTGGCCTTTGAAACGCGTCTAAGCGTGTTCAATTCAAACTGCACTGCATCTACGCTTCTATTTTCCAAGGGAATTACAAAACTTGAACAAAGAATGGTTCTCTAAACCCAATAGAACAGGATAATAGAAAACCAGGCTTACTGTTTCAAAGAGCAGACAGTCACCAGTCAAATCTCTCGGGTCTTGGTTCGAAATCGTGGACGCTGCAGTGTGACGAGAATATTAGATGGAATAATTTTAGTTGGTTGAAAACACCGTTTTTATACTTTTCATCGGGGTAACCAATAACAAGAACATGTTGTTAGTTAGTTAATTCCACAAATATATACCCAAAACTAAGGAACCTTTGTTGGTAACAGAAAAACTAGTTAATTCCACAAATATATGTCCAAAACTAAGGTACCTTTGTTGGTAACAGAAAAACTAGTTAATTCCAGAAATATATATATCAAAATCTAAGGAACTTTTGTTGGTAACAGAAAAACTAGTTAATTCCACAAATATATGTCCAAAACTAAGGTACCTTTGTTGGTAACAGAAAAACTAGTTAATTCCACAAATATATGTCCAAAACTAAGGTACCTTTGTTGGTAACAGAAAACTAGTTAATTCCACAAATATATATATCCAAAACTAAGGAAACTTTGTTGGTAACAGAAAAACTAGTTAATTCCACAAATATATATACCCAAAACTAAGGAACCTTTGTTGGTAACAGAAAAACTAGTTAATTCCACAAATATATATCCAAAACTAAGGAAACTTTGTTGGTAACAGAAAAACTAGTTAATTCCACAAATATATATCCAAATCTAAGGAACTTTTGTTGGTAACAGAAAAACTAGTTATTTCCACAAATACATATATCCAAAACTAAGGAACCTTTGTTGGTAACAGAAAACTAGTTAATTCCACAAATATATATCCAAATCTAAGGAACCTTTGTTGGTAACAGAAAAAACTAGTTAATTCCACAAATATATATCCAAAACTAAGGAACTTTTGTTGGTAACAGGAAAACTATTTGAAAATTAACAAACTGCAACATTTATACAAACCCTTTCTCGCTCTCACACACGCAGAAAAAATATTAGAATTTTAAAGTAGTCATTTTTATGACTTATTAGTGAATAAAAGTGACTAAGTAGAAATGCTCGTGCTATTATTTAACTTTGGAACTACCTTGAAGAGGAAGTCCATGGTGCACATTGTTAAATATATTTAGTATGCCAATGAACATTAACTAAAACACAGAAATCGCTAAAACTACAACCACCCATTCTGTCATAGATATAGCAGTAACCAACTCTCTGTAAAGTAACACTGAGTTGTTTATTCTTCTGTACATCAAGTACATTATTTGTCATAGATATAGCAGTAAATAACTCTCTGTAAAGTAACACTGAGTTGTTTATTCTTCTGTACATCAAGTACATTATTTGTCATAGATATAGCAGTAACCAACTCTCTGTAAAGTAACACTGAGGTGTTTATTCTTCTGTACTTCAAGTACATTATTTGTTTGCCCCCAGTGGCACAGCGGTATGTCTGCGGACTTACAACGCTGGAATTCGGGTTTCGATACCCGTGGTGGGCAGAGCACAGATAGCCCAGTGTATAGCTTTGTGCTTAATTACAAACAAACAAACATTATGTGTCTTACACAAATGATAGACACTTTGTGCACTAAGACATGGTATATTATTACGTTGAAAAGGGCTGATAGAGTTACATTAATACAGACGGTACAAGACTTTACACAACATCATAATATGATAAGACATTCAAGGTTCCTTCAAAAATTGTCAGTGGATCAAGTCCAAATCAGTTGAAACATGTTCAAACCACAATATTCTCCTCGCTGCTCTTCGTGGTTGGGACGACACATCCATGTCAAAACTATAATATTCTCCCACTGCTCTTCACGGTTTGGACGATAAAGTCATGTCCAAACTAATTTTCTCCCTATTGTAAATCGTGTTTGGAACAATACAGTCATGTATTCACAATATTCTCACGACTACTCAGATCCTAAAAACACTTGAAAATCTACTGTGAGTGCTGACTAATGGGTTTGCTTGAAAACTCCAGTACCATGAAGTGTGCTGCACAGAGTGAGGGTACTGGATTGTTGTCCTGAATTTTCATTAGTGAGGGTACTAGATTGCTATCCCGAATTTTCATTAAATGCTTGAAATGCAGTCTCGTTTGTTTCACTAAACGTTTCAAAGTTTCCATATGCTGAAAAATTATTCATTTTTTTCCAGTGTCCTTTCATTTCTTTGGTATATTGGATTTGGATAGGACTAACGGTCTGACATTCGCACTGTCTAATGCTACATAAAACAACTAAATGGCTGTTTGTTACAGCTTTTGGCATTTATAAACCCTGTGTATCAGAACAGACGTTAAAAATTCAGTAGGGTCGAGTCCACTAATGCTCGTATCGACTTTTTTCAAGTACGTTGTGATTGTATATTATAAATATTGCCTTAGCTTTTGGAGAGAAAAATGGAGGGGGGTCGAGATTACAGATAGGTCACTCAAACTTATCGTGTATATAACCATTAATTTTTTTTTTACCTTGTGATATGTTCTCCAGTGGGTCGGTAATAAATTTACAGACTTACAACACTAAAATCCGGGGATATTTCCCCGCGATGAACAGAACGCAGATAGACCATTGTGTAACTTTGCGCTAAAACAAAAAAGCCTCATGTTATTACATTCTTGTTTAGATACGTATTGAATTACACTGAATCAACTATACAAGAGTATACGTCGAAACATGTAGAGTGTATTAGATTCTTTTCCAGTGTCGTCGGTTTTTTTATCACTTTTATCCTGTACAGTAAGTTATTATTCTAGTAATTTGGAGATTGGAAACAATCTCATTTTTATAGAATTATGTATAAAATAATCGTTGTTTTTTTAAACAAATTTTTAGTTTTTAATACTGAAAGTTTATTTATATCTTACTCTCGCTGTATTATGTTGATTCTGAAAAACTTTTAAAAAATACTAAAATTGGAGAAAACAAATTTAATACTACGAACGTATAAAATAATAGAAAAATAGTTTAGTATTCTGGTTCCAGTACTTCCTGAAACATCTGAAAACTAATACAAGAAATGAGGATTTGCTTCTAATAAAATGCCCCCCCCCAGTGGCACAGCAGTATGTCTGTGGATTTACAACGCTAGAAACCGGGTTTCGATACCCGTGGTAGGCAGAACACAGATAACCCAATGTGTAGCTTTGTGCGTAACTACAAACAAACAAACAATCTAATAAAATGTAGTTATTAATTTTTCTTTCAAGTAAAATGGAATATTTGACACGTACTTCCACAAAATTCTTTTTTCCTAATGTGAATTTGTTTCATTGTTGAATTTCGCGCATAATTTGTTTCATTGTTCAATTTCGCGCATAACTACTCGAAGACTATCTGCACTAGCTTTCCCTAATTTTGAAGTGATAGACCAGAGGTATGGTGAATAACACCCGACGCCAACTCTTGGCTTACTCTTTATCAAAGAATAGTGCAATTGATCGCAACATTATAACGTCCCCACAGCAGAAAAAGATCAATTATGTTCGTTGATGGGATTCGAATTCGTGACTCGCAAATTACGAGTCGAGTATCCTAACCACCAGGATCCCTGATGTGAGAACCTTTATGCTTGATGCATTATTTATACCAAAGGAAAGTATGCGATAAGCATCTAATTGATACGAACTCATTAACTCTGTAATTTATTAGATTTGCAATCTTGTTTAAAGTGTATAGCGCTAACCGGCGGTATCTACATTTACATGTATGTCTGCTATATGCAAAATACTGCTCAAGGTATAATTGTACATCTTTTTCTAGTTCCTTGTTATTCATAATGAGTATGAGTTTCAAACTATAAAACTATTCTGATTGAGATAACGTTTCTTTTTTTAAGGTAACAAAAGAAATATTTTCTGCCGTAGAAGAACGACCATAAACTAATTAAACATTTATTGCAGGATTTAATCGAACTATCGCGACAGATCTAGGACTATTCTTAGCCGCATGGCGCGGTTATTAACGGCAACACGTTAGTATCTTGTCGGGCTTAACCTAAGCGTGACGTTTTGTGCTCATGACCATTTTTTGAGGAACCGTTAATAGAATTACTGATAATTGTTAATGTAACAAATTAAATAGTTTTATAAAGTATAGTAAATACTGTATGGATTAGTATAAACGGCTATACGTAATAGCAATAGAGAAAAACTAGTAATTTAAATAACTATCACGTTCTCTTACACCTTTACTTACCCTAAGTAATACATATAATGAAATGTATTCACCAAACCATGTCCAGAAATCAATTTTTAATTTTAAAAGTGAACTTTAACGTCCAAAAAATTCAACTCACCATCGAACTACTGAAAAGTATTAGCCATTTGTGAACAAGACCAAACTGGCCATACTTCTTATTTCATCAGGTCGTAGAAAGGTCAAAATGTTGTAAGGTGAAATTATCAAAACAGTGTGGTACAGAGTTGTAGTGTGTATGCTTTCCACTTTTGATATAACTGTATAAACACTATATGAACCATAGGCTCAACATACACAAATGATTGTTTAGATTATTTACATTGTTTATATTGTTTACTTTATTTACATTGTTTATATTATTTACATTGTTTATATTGTTTACATTATTTACATTGTTTACATTATTTACATTGTTTATATTATTTACATTGTTTATATTGTTTACATTATTTATATTGCTTACATTCTTTACATTGCTTATATTATCTACATTGTTTATGTTGTTTCTTGGATAAAACTAAATGCTCTTGAAAGTATGTACATTATGGACAAAAACGTTTAGGTTGAACTATGCTGTGAGTATTATGAACGTACGGGGCATGCGAACAGTCTGGAATCATAGGATATTTGAAAATTTTCTTAATTTCATATACCTGACTGGTTGTGGCGCTGTCAAAGCATTAGAAACTCGAGTTTATCGTGCTGTTAATCCAAACTTATTTCGAATTACAAAGACAGCGTGTGAAACACATTCCGTAATATCTGTTGAAGTGCCTGAGGTTCCAGACTTTTCGGACACTCTGTATTGTAAATCTAAGGAATAGATAACTGTAGATCTGTATTTTGCTGCGTTAACGTTAAAATCTGAAACTGATATATACACTTTTAAACAATCTCTATTATCGCGGTTAGAAAAGGCGCCCAGAATCCTATTGGTTAGCGTACGCGAACTGTGGACTTGAAGTTTCACAGTTCACAAAAACTCGCTGTGCACTTTGGGGCTGTGGATACGCTATCTAAAAGTGATGGTCAAATCCTTCTGTTCCATCAGACAAAAGTAGCCTAAGAGGTGGGGTTTGGTGCTGTTAGCTAACTGCCTTCCTTCTTAATCATCAGTTCGAAATTAGGGACGGCTATGCGCATGTAGCCTTTCTGTAGCTCTGAACGAAAATTCTAAAACAACAACGATTATACTTTACTTCATAATTCTTAGAGCCAAATAGCGTAAGTGCTGGCTAAGATCATTCAGCATTTCATTCCAGCTGGTGTTTGTGACCATATCCTATATTATTTTCAGAGTGAATAATTTCTTTTCGAAATTGGTGTTTGTGACCATGTCCTATATTACTTTCAGAGTGAATGTTTTTCGAAGTTGGTGTTTGTGACCATATCCTATATTACTTTCAAAGTGAATGTTTTTTTTCGAAATTGGTTCTTGTGATCATATCCTATATTATTTTCAGAGTGAATGATTTTTTTCGAAATTGGTGTTTGTGACCATATCCTATATTACTTTCAGAGTGAATGTTTTTTTCGAAATTAGTTCTTGTGATCATATCCTATATTACTTTCAGAGTGAATGATTTTTTTCGAAGTTGGTGTTTGTGACCATATCCTATATTACTGTCAAAGTGAATGTTTTTTTCGAAATTGGTTCTTGTGATTGTATCCTATATTACTTTCAGAGTGAATGAATTTTTTTCGAAGTTGGTGTTCGTGACCATATCCTATATTACTTTCAGAGTGAATGATTTTTTCTTTTCGAAATTTATTTTTGGTGAATGAAATTCTCAGCTGAGTTAATACAAT
>NW_013666951.1:216916-219346 GCF_000517525.1 Limulus polyphemus
GTAATGTTTTTTCGTTAGTTCTTGTAGTATCATATCCTATATTACTTTCTAGTAGTGTAATTGAGTTTTTTCGAAGTTGGTGTTTGTGACCATATCCTATATTACTTGTCAAAGTGAATTGTTTTTTCGTAAATTGGTTCTTGTGATTGTATCCTATATTACTTTCAGAGTGAATGAATTTTTTCGAAGTTGGTGTTCGTGACCATATCCTATATTACTTTCAGAGTGAATGATTTTTTCTTTTCGAAATTTATTTTTGGTGAATGAAATTCTCAGCTGAGTTAATACAATGATCCTTTTTGGTTTGCTCTTTTAGGCACATTTAATGGGAAAATGTGATCCAATTTTCAATGAAAGACGCAAATAAACTGATAAAACAGCAATGTTTTGGGTTGATTGCCCAGAGATATGGCATATAAATATATGCTATTGAAATAAAACAAAAAAAATTCCGAAATAATGGCAGTACGTAGTTTAGTCAAGTCTTGTAATTTGATATAGAAAGATAGTCTCCATATATGTCAGCGTTAAGTTTACATACTTATAACGCTAAAATTCGGGGTTCGATTCCCTGCGGTGCCCCCCCCCCCATTGGCAGCGGTATGTCTGCGGTCTCCCAACGCTAGAAACCGGGTTTCGGTACCTGGTGATGGGCAGAGCACAGATTGCTCATTGTGTAGCTTTGTGCTTAATTTCGAACCCAACTTGCAAGTTTGCACCTGCGGTGGACAGAGTACAGATAGATTATTGTGCAGTTTGCTCTAAAAAATTAAACAATTGACGCGGAGTCAAATTAAGAAAATATTTAAGACAACAAAAAGAGAAAGTAGAGATGTATATATTAATAAAAAATATATGAGAAATATCAAATACTTTTAGAGATTTCAGTCACTATCTTCCAGTGATATTGAAACTATCAGTTAATTTTTTTAATCATTCATTTAGATCCATAATAAATATCAATATTTCCTTAGCATACAATAATATATCCTTTGTTAAGTTCTTTGGCCCATGATGCCTAATGTAAAATACTTTGTTTGTTTCGGAATTCTGCGCAAAGCTTCTCGAGGGCTATCTGCGCTAGCCGCCCCTAATGTAGGAGTGATAGACTAGAAAGAAGCTCATTAGTCAACACTACTCTGCCCCCCAGTGGCACAGTGGTATGTCTGCGGAAACCGGGTTTCGATACCCGTGGTGGGCAGAGCACAGATAGCCCATTGTATAGCTTTGTGCATAACTTCAAACAAACAAACAACACTACCCACTAACAACTTTTGGGCTACTCTTTTATCAACGAAAAGTCAGACTGACCATCACATCATAACTCCACCCACGGCTGAAAGGGCGAACATGTTCTGTGATGGGATTAGAACTCGCGACCCACAGATTGAAATTCGAGCGCCCCATTCACAAGGCCAATAAACTAAACATGCCATACCATTAAGTATTCCATTGTAGGGAACTTTTCTATGCTGAAGGGTTGTTTGAAACTTCTGATATTCAGAATGAAATGGTTTCTTTTAAAGCAGTTTTAACCTAAATGAACTAGGCGGTAAGTGGATCTTGTTAGCATATTATCAGAAAATATCTTATGTCTTGATATTTCTTTTGACGAATACACAACTTGTAATGAATTACAAACAAATGGTTAAATTTAATAAAACAAATTTAGTAACGTGTAATTTTTTTTAATTTCATTAGGGAAAGAAACAGTGCTCCACGACGACCTCTTCGTTTGATGTCGGTGAGTGATTATGTGATATTGAAACCATGCAAAAGATTAATAATTATCACCTTTCTGAAAGGGCAGTAGTTTTGGGCGTCAATTTCGTTAATTTTATGATTTCGGAATTGTGTTGTATTTTGAATGTTGTGCAATAATGAAATGATATTGAAGTTATAATTACTCGTTATCTAAAAGTGCATTATGCAAGGAGATAATTTTTCTTTTGTATTTGGCACTTCCAATTCTCAAAAAGAAATTTTATCGGCAGAATGCAGAAACGGTCCCTTATGGTAAGTTATACATGGCAAACTGTAGTCAGAGGAAGAGAATATGTTCTATTAGGACCCCTAGAGGAACTCTGAAGGCCATCTAGGCTATTGTGTGACGCGGCTACCATCTGTAACAAATGACACGGTAGTCCTCAGGGACCACTTGAGCAATCCTCATTTGTGTGTTCGCTTGTGGATCAAATATCGAGCCAGTAGGATGGTTATAAATGGATGATTATATGCTGCTAGTGGTAGTAACAACGCTTTCAGCTGTGTTTGGATCATAGATTCGTATTCGTCCCCGTATTTCTTATATAAATGGATGATTATATGCTGCTAGTGGTAGTAACAACGCTTTCAGCTGTGTTTGGATCATAGATTCGTATTCGTCCCCGTATTTCTTATATAAATGGATGATTATATGCTACTAGTGGT
>NW_013666951.1:220082-227502 GCF_000517525.1 Limulus polyphemus
ATGCAGGCTTACAACGTTAAAACTTGGGTTTCGATACCTGCGATGGGCAGAGCACATATATCCCATTGTGTAGCTTTGCGCTTAACAACAACCAACAGCCAACTCTAAACATATATTATAGTTATAAAATATAGATAAGAAAGACGAAAATGGGGCATATTTGAGTATATCATATTTAGATATATATTTCAATATATTATATAAAATTTAAGTATATATATATATATATATATATATTTTAATTGTTGTTTCACCCAAAATAACTGAAATAATATTGTGTTTTAAACAAGCACTTTTGAATATAAATAATATGTAATAAAACCTAACACTAAAGTTAGGTTTCACTGTCATTTTCTCTTAGACGTACCTACTCAGGATAGTAGTTATAAAGAGACAGATGAAAAAGAACATAACCCTCAAGTCTCCGCTTCTCTGACTTCACAAGGTATTTTAGTCTAAGATCTAGCAAGGCGATTAGATAGGTTCATTACATTCTTTAGTTTGATGTATTCTTAGAACCGAAAAAGGATTTATATCATTTAAAAATTAACTCTACCTTTCTTTTCTTGCATAGGGCAGTGAAAATGTTGCATCTTGTTTCGTAACCCTTTTATTTCGCAAATAATATGGTGGACATAGTGCGTTTGAAATACTATAATACATCATTCTTCTCGGAAAAATCCTAAGGAGCCAAATAAAGAATGTGGTGTTAAAAGGTTCCATAAGTCTAATACTATTGCCTTATGTCAAATATATTTTATTATAATAATTATTTTCCACCTTAAAGTTGGCGTTCACATAATAAAAAATGTTATTCTAAGAAATAGATTAAATAAATAGCTTTCTGACCGCTATTATGTTTGTTGTGTCTCAGCCGGCCTAATGAGCTCTGGTCTTGAACTAAACGCGTCGTTGGCAATGGATATGGCAAGCATAGTGCGATTAAAATAATATTATACACTTTTCTTCTCAGAAAAATCTTAAGGGAAATAATAAATAGTTTAATGTTAGAAATACAATAAGCCTAATACTATTGTCTTATAACAAATATAATTCAACATTTATACAATAAGCCTAATACTATTGTCTTATAACAAATATAATTCAACATTTACATAAGACAATATAATTTTGATAGATGGTATCACTATAGTAATTATTAGTAAGAAACACCGAGTGAAAGTAAATAAGAGTCTATAATAATATGTCAACTACGTTATATCTGCTATATCCAGTGCCGACGAAGTCTGATGCCCAACACGAAAACTCAATACACCGGCTGAGAAATTAGTGGACATATTAGTGGTTGAGATGTTATTTATATTAGCAAATCGCTTGACAACAGATGAATTAAATTAGCGAAATGTAATATCACAGCAAATCATATATTATTAATTATTATTATTATACTGAATCAACCTGCTCATTGATCAAACGAACTCACGAACCAGCAAGCTAGTCTTCTTGATTCCTGGTTCGTCGGGCCAGATGAGATACAATAGAAACGTATTAGAGATTGAGACACTATTTGTACTAACGTTATGAAGAATGTACAAATACAGTTTTCAACATTTGTAATAAAAGATTTAGGCAGTTATGTACTTGCATGAGGCCTATCATCGTCTGATGGTTAAAGCATTGGACTCGCGGGATCGAAACCTATCACCGAACATGATCAACTTTCAGCCGTGGAAAGGCTATAATGTGATCGTCAATCCCACTATTCATTGGTAAAAAGTAGCCCAATAGTTGGCGGTGGGTGGTGTTAACTAGCTACCTTCCTTCTAGTCTGTCACTTCAAAATTATGGACGGCTAGCGCAGATAGCCGTCGAGTAGCTTTGCACGAAATTCAATAAAACAAACAAACAATTGTATTTGTATAGTCGCACCAACTTTATAAATCTACTTCAGGAGAATGTTTTGGTGTAATGAATTGTTATTTGTACAATGGTGGAAGAAATCAATCTAACTACAAACCAGCTTCGGTTACACCTAAGAACAATATAAAAATAAAATGGATGATTCTACTAATATTTCAGCTCCCACACTCCGAACCACCCGCCACGGGTATCGAAACCCGGATTCTAGTGTTGTAAGTCCGCAGACATACCACTGTGCCACTGGGGGGGGGCATTGTTATAAGAAGACGACTAAAACTGTTGAGCTATTCTTAATACAAAGTAAAGAATTGTAATAATTAAAGTTATCCATTTGTACAAAATGGATCACAACTGAAATTTTGACTGTAAAAGTGTCTTCTTTTACTTGATGACACTAGGCCAAAAAATAAAATTATGATTTACTTCATTAAGCAACGGTCAGCGCTACCTATAAGAACTGCCCTACATTTTGAATTGATAGACCAGAAGAAAGAAAACTTGTTAGACATATTTTACTCTCATTTTACTTATTGAACTAAAAACAATTCAACGCTGCCCTGATAATCGGATTGAATGATAACATAACATAATGTTTAGAGATAACAAGGAACCTATTGGTCTATCTCGGCTGTCCCATCCTCTAAACAAACTAAAACTATTAATAAATAAATAAATTAAAAAACACTTAAAACTGTCCTTTATCAATCATATACTTATCAAGCTTTTTATTAAAATCAAATCTACTACCTCCACAACATCCAAAGGCAACCTCTTCCAGAGGCCATCCACCCTGTTAGAAAAATTAAACTGTCTTAGCTGAAGACGATTCGTACCTTACAAAAAGTTATATGTGTGTCCCCTAGTCCTATTATTCTCGCCGTTAAATATGACAAAAAAAAAAAACGATACATTAACACCATCAATTCCCTTTACAGTCTTAAGTATTGTTCTAAATTTAAACGTAAACTCTTGGAATTTTTTAACATGTAGATGAAAATACTTGACAGTAAGCTTATTTTTATTACATCTTATGACACTTCCTAAAATAGTTCAACAAACTTTCAGGCGTATTCGTGACTTTCAATAATATTTGTACGGTTGACATAAACAGATGTACGTAAATATGTAAACTTTCTTCATTATTTTAGAGTCTTTTCCTGAAGCCCTTCTGCAAGAAACAGAAGCAAGACGAAGGGTCCAAAAAGAATACGACAGAATGAGAGGTATCACAATTCCTATATAACTGGATCACTTGTGCTGTTTACAAGTATCATAATTTGTATATAACTGGATCACTTGTGTTGTTTACAAATATCATAATTCGTACATAACTGAATCACTTATGTTGTTTACAAGTATCATAATTCGTATATAACTGGATCACTTATGTTGTTTACAGGCAACTCGTTATATAATACTTATTCAAAATTACGAAGCTGATAAATCACTGAAACAGAAAACATTTGAATTAGAAATCTTTGGAAGTATTCTGTAGGAATATGTTAGACATCGACCTATCTAAAGACATACTAATTTCAACATCTAGCAAAAAGAAGATTTTACACAATTAATTTATATTTTTCAAACCTCAATGATAAGATCTAAAACTCAATAGATCATAATAGAACATAAAAAATCAGGATGAAACTTGTCATTTCTTGTAGATAAGACATATATGTATGCAACTATTTGTGGGAACGTTGTTTGTGTACATGAAACATAAAAGCAATGGAAATGTGACTTCTAGTTACGTATATCCCTCACATCCTCACCTTCTTATTTGTAACCCTAATTGTATACTAGTTGACGTACCTGTTAAACTTAAGAAGAAGACACAGGAACCCTAGGCTAACACAATCGGTCTAGCAGTTTGTCAGTTATAGATGGACATACACATAGAGATCTTTGTCAAATCATGGTTTAGATATATGTGCATCAATTATTTAAAAATTATCTCTATTAGATATACAGGACTGTTTCATTTAAATTTAATACGAAAATTATTATTTAGATAGTTATAAAGCGCAAGTGTTAAAGTAAGTTATTTTTAGAACGGTACCTAACTGTTTACGAATCATTGATTGTGTAGTTTGATTGGTGTGAATTGACATCATCTAACTCGAACCTTCTGAATTATTCTCATTGTTTTAAGTGAGTATTGTTACATCATAACGTATCGTCGTTTGTAGAAAGTTCTAGGCCTCAGTCAGGCAATATACATAGGTAATCAAGTTAATGCAGTAAAAAAAGTTAAGTTAGTGAAAGTTAAATGAAGTTAAGTTGTGTCAGTTTAGTCATAACGGCCAATTTTTAAAGTAAGTTTCACAGCTTGACTGTAATAACAGGGTAGAGGAGAATAAGTTGTCTCGTGAAAGTGTTCTAAAGTAATTGAACCAGTCTGTGTGCACTTTTACGAAAAAGATACAATAATTTATAGCTCTGGATACAATTGTGATAACCAGTAGTGTAACACATTTTTGTACATATGTTTTACTTGTTTGGAATATATTATTTTAAAACAAGTGGATTGCGTGCTGTCCGTTTATTGCTGAAATTTATCGCCAACAAGTCATAGACATCTTCTGTAAAGAATCGCGGCCCTATAAAAACCTGACGATTTCAAACCAGAAACATATTTTATGTTTACTTCAATTACGATTGATAGTTCTTATTATGGAAGTTCCATGTAGTAATAACTTTCTTTTGGAATTTTTCTCATTAGTTTCATAGCGAGATTATTAATTTTGTTCCAACTTAGTATTGTTCATATTTAATGGACGTATTCCTTAGTAAAAACTTAAGAACTATATTTTTAAGAGAAATATATGATTATTTTATCAACACCAGCCAAAATTTCTTACCAACTCTATACATCACGTGATTTATTTGAACGTAATAAGAAGCAGTAAATATTCATTCCTCCAAGTGAAAATTTGTGGCGTTATTTGAAAACTAATGAATGCAATTAGTTGTTGTATGTATATATATGTGATAAATCATGTTAACCAGAAAACCATTAACTTAGTTTTATTCATTGTTTCTTTTTCGCTGTTAGAAACCTTTCAAGAACAAGTTCGAAAGGAAATGACATACAGAGAAGAACTCGCCAAGCAGCTTCAGTTAGTCAGAGGTAAATTTCACTAATCCCAAAAGCACTTCTTTTAAAATCCCCCGGTGGTTCAGCGGTAAGTTTCATTATCCTCAAAAGCACTCTCTTTAAATCCTCCAGTGAATCAGCGGTAAGTTTCACTATCCTCAAAAGCACTCTCTTTAAATCCCCCGGTGAATCAGCGGTAAATTTCATTATATATAGAAGCACTCTCTTTAAATCCCCCGGTGAATCAGCGGTAAGTTTCACTATCCTCAAAAAGCACTCCCTTAAAATCCTCTCTGGGTCAGCGGTAAATTTACAGAACTACAATATTTTTCTTAAGTTGTCGGTGATTTTCGTAATAAAAAAAAAGTTAACTTCCGACCAGTGTAAGTTACCTACTTAGACTGAAATTTATTTTAAAAATTAGCCCGGTAATGAGTATAGCTAATTAGATATAATGCCCTTGCTTTCATACTTATAATGATTAGATATCATTACGATATTTTCGGTCGTAAGCCCAATTTTTAGTATAAACCAGGAACAACTACTATTATTATTGAATTAAGTTTGAAGAGTACGAGTCTTGATTATTTTCAGAATTATTCTTATTGATGTTAGTAACAATGTTCCCTTTTATTGTGACTGTTGCCTGCCCCCTCAGTGGTACAGTATAACGCTAAAATTCGGGTGTTGATACACGTGGTAAGCACAAGACAGATTGTCCATTGTGTAAGTTTGTGCTTAACTACGAACAAACACATCTGCTTGTGATATCTCTCTCAACCACAAGTATAGTGATTTTAATTATATAATTATTTTTATGCAATTTTCATGGATAACCACTGAAAAAACACGTTTATTTTTTACTGTAAGGGAGTTTTAGGGGGGCATCACAAAATACATTGACGTCATATATGTTACTCTAAAATTGGATAGGAATATTCTTTAAAACAGCTTCTAGGATAGGATGTTTGAGACAATCTAGAAAAGTGTTTTGGTGCCCAAAGTGTTGATAACTAAAAATAACTTGATATCTGTATTGTTATTTAACGATATAAAACCCATCTTACAACCCATATCAGCAAGCTGTAAATTAGATAGCAAAGAGCCGAACCATTATCAGACAGTAATATAATCAGACTATTATGGCCAAAGAGGACAACCATATTTGTTCAAACACGTAGAAATTTGATACATTTAGTATCAAAGAGACCTGTGTGTTCATTTTGGAAAACGGAACAGACAAATATAGCATGATGATACAAATTTACAGTGAGTCAGTAAATTTTACTTTAATATTTCACTACAGCAAATCATAAATGAATATATATAGTGATATTTTCATTATTATTTTAATATATTTTTGATATGCTTTACCTAGGTTAGCAGTGATAAACGAAATATAAATTATATTTCCGATATTACACTCAAACACCAATATATTATTTTTGGATCAAACTTATTGTACATCTATCCTTCTAATACGTTCTACATCCAATTTTATTCTTTTCCGTATTCTTTCGTTTTATTATGTTCAATTTTATACTTTGAAATCACCTGAATTCAAAAATATAATGTATATTTTTTTCATAAATCGTTTGATGTCTGTATAAAATTTTTTTGTAATTCGGTAAGCTGTACTAAAAATTCACACGATGAAAGGTTTTGTGATCTTTGTAAATCATAGATTTAAAAATATATTGTAAGTAAGATTGGGCTAAATAAGAATAATGCTTATTTTGTACCTTTTATAAATACAAAGTGGAAGGCTACGGAAGAACGAATTGTGATTTTGAAATAAAAATTGTGTCGTTTGTTCGAGCTGGTATAATTGAATACAGTATATTTATATCGGTTCCTTATGTTGGTGTGACAATATTAAACATATTTTGCTTGATTGTTATTCTAATATATTTATTATTGGCCGGGCGAATCAATTTTAACTCCCTCTACGCATAGTGCAAGATACACAAAAATGTTCATTAATTACTATAAATACACATGTATATGGTTTTGTGTAGCGTATGAGTTTCCACAACACATTGAAGACTTTTTATTGGTTATGATAAGTATCTATGTTTTTTTCTTTAAAATATTTTGTATTGGACTAAAATAAAATGTTTAGTTTAATTTAAGTTTTCCTATATATACAAGATTTTGTTTAGTTTTCGTCTCTAATGTAATACTAGCCACAAGTTTGTTGTTGTTTTTTTCGTGTAGATGCTCTGTGTCAAGAGCTGGAACAAGAAAGGAAGGCGCGTTTCACTGTGCAGCAAAAGCTTAAAGGTAAATAGACACGTGTTAAAAATCAAACTGGTGTATTTACGTGTTTTACACTCACCAAAAAAAGAAACCTATCATTCTATAGGTAATTGAAGAACTTGTAGCAGTCCGCCACAATTTAATTCTTCGTATTGTTAGCTGAATGAATTGGTGGTAGTGTCC
>NW_013666951.1:227830-234394 GCF_000517525.1 Limulus polyphemus
GCCACAATTTAATTCTTCGTATTGTTAGCTGAATGAATTGGTGGTAGTGTCCAGGGTCATTGATGAGGAGTGGAATTCTCTGAAACTAGTCTGGCTCACAGACACACCCCCCAATGAAAGAATAGACCATTCCAAGCTTTAACTTGTTGTTAAACAAATGTTTAAACAACTTTAATTATAGACACGTGTTAATTGTAGTCCCTCACATAATCCAAACGATAATACTCAAACGGTGCGATGTTTCCATCTTTTTCAAGAATATTTATTCAGTCAATGTTGGCACATGAAAGCATAAAACTTCCGGATTTTTTGTCTTATTTTTTTAAAGCATGGGTTAAATATTCCAATATAAAATTTCAAAACATGTTTTATTTCATACTATTTTAATTTATGCACAAAACACGAATATCTTCTATTAAGCGTCATACACCAACCTGTTGTTTTTGGTAGGTTTCACCGCTTAGTTGTCAAATGTGTTTATTCGGTCAAAGAAGAAACCTAAAGGAAAACACTAAAGGCCTATTATCGACAACACACTTCAGCCTTTCCATTCCCTCATATTGCCATGTAAAGTTATTCTCGTTCTGGTGCTAATGCCAAAACTTAAAAATGGATGCTAAATTTAAAAAATTTCCACCAAATAATATATCTATGTTTACTGTAAAGGCAGTGGACGTTGGAAGAAGGTCTGATTTACTTTAGCAGGGAAGTATGAAAACAACTTAATCATATACACCGGTAACGTGATGCTTCTGTTGCTATAAACCATAATTACAAGACAAAGTGGTATCCATATGGTCATATAGTTAATAATCACCAAGAGATGTATGTCTACACAGTATATGGAATAAGGTCAGTAGCTGCCAAGATCAAAATCTGAGCTTCTCTGTGATGCTCCTGTAACTTATGTTAAATACTTAAAGAAAAGTGCTTCGATTTCTTGTGGGTATTTAAAAATCTTTTGTTTTTGTTTTTCCTTCCAGAAGCTCACACTGCTCTTCAGACCTTCACTTGTAAGATGCTGAATCCACGTCACTGTGCCGAGTGTGGTTACAAGCCTTCTTTAACGGAATGAAAATCTGTTCGAGTATTTAACCGAGATTGTCCCATCCCATCAGCACCTCGTGATCAATTACTGGTACATCTAATCTTACCTTGTGTGTAAAATTTCACTCTCTACCTACTGCCTACGTGTGAAAACTTCTTCCCTAATCACATTGGTTTGTTTTTATTTGTTAAACGAGTGTGACTGGTCTGTATAGAAGTCAATGTATATATTTGAAATAATGAGCATGGGTGGTCTTAGGGTTAAGTTTGGCCAAAGTCACATAAATTCGGGTATAAGAAACGATGAGTAAGTCACACTGGCCGTTCAGCACTGGTTAGTCATATAGATTAGTGGAGATATGTCTACTCTAATGCTGTTTATTGTCCTTGTTATGTACGATGTGCAATGATAGAGAAACTTATTGCCATATAATTTATGGATGTAATTTAAAGTGAAATAAATAAATAAAACTACCATTCTTGTTTTCATTGTAATAACTATTACACTACTCCTAGTTACAATATCATATTTATTACCAGTGAAATCTCCATGAACATACATAATATACTCATTATACAAGCCCGAATACGTTAGATTAAAATGATTTTCAGTATTCAAATCATCAAGTCACATGACAACCACACCCGAGATAAATTTTTGGTGGAACAGAATGTATCAGAACTACACTTTGATATTGTTTAGCGTTCGTACGTAGTGTAATGTTAACGAAAACTGATCACTTCTGAGAAGCGTAAGTAATAAACTTTTCCGACTCAAAATATTCATAATCTCAGATCATAAATATAAGTTTAGATCGGAGATATACATTTTTTAGAACGTGGAGATCCCTTCTACTTAATGACATTAGAAAACAAAGGAACATGAATAAACTTGGGAACCCAGGACCATCCAGAAAGAGACTAGCAGTAAGTCGTGATAAACAAAATACTACTTTTTGTAACATGTGAGAATTGACGAACAATGATAAGTGGCAAAAGCCGTCCACGTGCCCTAGGCAACAGTATGCAACATAATCAAGAAGCTGCTTCCACGACATATCTGTTCTATGTTATTAAACTAATTTCATTAAAATGATGATTATAGAAAATAATACATGTCACGACAGTGTAAATGGGAACGTCAAGCGTCCCTTATGTGTCGTCATTTTAGTGTCTATTGACTGACTGACAGACAACACACTACTGTAAAGTGGTGCGAGTGGTTAAAACAGGTGAGCCCTCCAGGCGGCCCTTGGCCCCCTCTCGGAGAAATTATTTTCTTTGAGATTATGGAAGACATTTTTAAACGTCTTAAACCACTTGATTCAATAAACATTTATACAAAAAACGCCCCCCCCCAGTGACACAGTGGTATGTCTGCGGACTTACAACGCTAGAAACCGGGTTTCGATTCCCGTGGTAGGCAGAGCACAGATAGACCATTGTGTAGCTCTGTGCTTAACTTCAAACAAACAAACAGAGAAAAATAACCACTGTAAGAACGTTGTTATCTCACAGCTCGGGATAATGTGTTTGTTTTTTCAGCGGAAAGCCACATTGGACAATCTGTTATACTCGCCGCGGGAAAACAAACTCCGAATTTTAACTTTGTAATTCCGTAAACTTACAGCTGACCCACCGGGAGATAGCTCGGTACAAAATATTTTGATGCATAAAATGAAAATAAATAAGACATATGAAACTGGTCGATCTTGTTTTCCTCATCACATTGGTTTATTTTTATTTGTCAAACGAGTGCGTCAGATCAGTCCATAATAAGCTGATACTAGTTTTACGTAAGTGATTTAAAACCACACAGTGCTCTATTAGTATTTCGAAATGTTACACTCCAACTTCTTTATCATTCCGCTACTCAGTAATTTGAATTTTACCTGAGGTTTCAGTCTGTGATTTTGACAAAAACAACAGACAGACAGAATTACGGAAGCGTGATAACAATTTTTCTTCAGCCAGTGTTTGGTTCGTAGCCATGCATGCATGCACACGTCTTTTCATACGAATATCATTAGGTTAAAATTACGATCTCAAAAATCTTTTGTGTAAACGAAGGGTTATAAAAACCTTTTTTTATAAGTATTTCTACCATATCAAATGCTAGAAACTCACAAAATGTCTTTATGCCAAGCTGTATAGTTATTGTGGAATATTCTTTACTGAATATAATATAATACAATAGGTTAAAGATATAGAATATAGAATATTAACTGTTATCCTCGTAATCTCCCATCCTGGACACTAGGGATAAAAGCCTCAGAATTTTATTACAAAGAAGCTGTTTGCTTGTTGTTAAGCGTGAAGTTACACAATGGGCTATTTGTGCTATGTTCATTACGGGTGTTGAAACATGGCTTTTAACATTATAAGTCTTCAGACATCATTACATAGAAACTAAGTTGATTGTTCTAGGCAGCTTTACCATTATGTGTGTAACAAATAAAATCTTCTTTAGATTCACTCCGTAGCGATTAAGCGATGTTACATGTTACAAGTTATGAATCTAAACTTAAACGAACATAAGTAAACATAATATTACTGCAATAAAACTAAAACACTAATCAGAGGATGACACAGAAAAATTGAGTTTTAAGCCTAACGGAGTGAGTTTTTCAACGAACATTATTGTGTGTGTGTTTTTTCAGCAATATTTCTCGGAGATGGCTGAATGGATTTCGACGAAAGTTGGTATATATTTGGACTATGACCCAATTTTGAAATGATTAGTCAATATCAAATGTCAAGGTCACAGCAATGTCACGAGCATCTGTTAATAAGTGGACCGATTTTTACACTATTTTTGCTCTATAACTCAGTCAAAAATAATCGGATTTTGACGAAACTTGGAAGACATATGTAAAATATTATTCCTCATTGTCCTGCCAAAAAATGGTCTGTGTCCGTTGATGAAGATGGACATACAGACATATTTTCGTATGTTTTGAGGGCTGAATATGATTAACGCTGAGTGGCGGAGGTATGCGCTCTTCTGAGTGCCTTCTAGTTGTATTTTTTATTTTTTTTGTTTTATAAAAATTTAAATGTTGTAGATCCAAATGTTCAATTACCCGATGAACTGTTTCAGGTAATTGCATCCTTGAGTGCGAAACGTTAACTCAAAATATTCAGCACTGACTACTACTCCTCTTGTAATTCACGGCATAATCATGCCCATTTCACTACTCGAACAACAAATTACCACTTTACATCCAGATCAGCTGTGTAACCAAAATCTGTAATAGACAAGTTTAAATCACTCAATAAGGGTACCTCGCACACAGTTCATTCTGTTGTAGCGTTAGCGAAAGTTTCACAAGTAACGTCTACACTTATAATATATGGAGCGATTCGTGCGAATACCCAAGATAAGAGGGTGATTTGAACGGGCAAATAAGGATAGTGTTACAAATATACGACCACCAAGGGCCCACTTTTATGTTGGCTTGTTTGCGTTCACTGGCTGTTAACAGTAATCCTACATTCAGATGAGATTTACGTTTGACAACTAAGACACAGGGAATTTTTATACAACAATGTCACTCTCAAATTTGAATTTTAACGAGAAAATATTCGATTTTTTTTAACAGTTGGAGGAAAACGAATTGTTCCTGATTAATCAAAACAGGAAAAACTTGGAAAATAGGAAAATCTTTGTTGCCAAAGATTTACAGAATGGTTTATGCATATGACTGACTAATCGCTCTCAAAATGAAAAGGAATATATGTTGTAATAAAAACAAAGATAAATATTCAATCTTCCCTTTAAACTGAACAGATTAAGAAAATATGTCATATTCTTGGACTGAGATATAACAAAGTCCAAGGAATGGATAAAACAAAACCGACAGAAAAAAATTTCATCCAACTAAATCAAAGAATGTAATAAATTTCCATTATTAAAAGTATGTTAAAAGAGTAGATACAGAGGGTGTACAATCAATAATAGGCAATACTAAAGCTAGCACTTTCTGTGTTTTAGGTTTAGACAAATATTTAATTAGTGATGACAATGTCTCTAATTTCAGCTAACAAGTCAAAGTAATTTTACATGGCTATGTATCATAGCACTCGCGGTTTAAAGTTAGAACACACATAGTAAACAAAGGCAGATAAGTATCTATAGATGAAAGTTCTTAAAACCCACCTTTCTGTCGTTGAAAGTTACTACTAGTAGAAATTTGTTGGTCTCCTGATAATAGTAACAACCTGTATTTCCTCTTAGCTGCGCGGTCGCACAACGATCAATCAAGTGCCGCGCACTTCATTATTCCAGCCGCGCACTTCCTCATTAATGGTGAGGAGTCTCAACACGTTGACGGCCCTGGCAGTCGATAAGCCTAAAGCTCAAATAACCAACTGGTAGCATTGCAAAGCGGCCTAATAATCCAATAAGGTCGATAGCCTAAAAATACCCCCCACTCCTTAAAAAATACTGGTAGCGCAGATCCGCACATTGCCTTGATACTGGTGCACATGAAAAAATTCATTCCGCCCATGGATTGAAAAATATATAGGGAACTTTGGTAACAACAGCAGCCTATCAATCCGTATGATCATTTGTTAGTAGTATAGCATCTAACAAAGATTACACATCAGAAAAGAGCGTGGAATATCCTGCATTTATTTCGTGTGACCACACCTCATCTAGTCGGTCTTCACGGTTGTGGTGAGAGTCACAGTGTGACTTGACCACACCTCATCTAGTCGGTCTTCCCAGTTGGGGTGAGAGTCGCAGTGTGACTTGACCACACCTGATCTAGTCGGTCTTCCCGGTTTTGGTGAGAGTCACAGTTTGATTTGACCACACCTGATCTAGTCGGTCTTCCCGGTTGTGGTGAGTCACAGTTTGACTTGCCCACACATCATCTATTCGGTCTTCCAGGTTTTGGTGAGAGTCACAGGGTGACTTGACCAGACCTCATTTAGTCGGTCTTCCCGGTTGTGGTGAAAGTCACAGTGTGACTTGACCACAGCTCATCTAGTCGGTCTTCCCGTTTGTGATGAGAATCACAGTGTGACTTGACCACATCTCATCTAGTCGGTCTTCCCGGTTTTGGTGAGAGTCACAGTCTACGAGACCCGTGGCGAACGAGAAACGTGTACAAAAAAATACAAAAATTAAGAATGAGTTTTAGTTTCTGTCTTTTACCTATTTTCATAACAGGATTTGAGTTTTTTACTTACTTGCAAATGATAAAAAAAAGTTTAAAAAATTTATCAATCGTTTAACAAAGTGTCACTATAAACATTCAATGCCTTCCTAGATCAGCGGGAAGTTTACTGGTCTAGAACATTATAATCCATGTTTCGATTCCTAACGGTGGAGAGAGAGAGCGTAGATCATTGTTTAGCTTTTGTTTGTTTTATTTTAATTAATTAGTTAATTAAGAAACATTAAACATGCTCCACTAATTGTCCAGTCTAATCAAGTAGGCCCGGCATGGCCAGGTGATTAGGGCGCTCGACTCGCAATCTGAGGGTCGCGGGTTCGAATCCCCATCA
>NW_013666951.1:234417-288531 GCF_000517525.1 Limulus polyphemus
CACTCGCTCTATCCGCTGTTACTGCTGTCAGCAACAGATACTTAGCCCATATGAAACAAAGCGCACCCATCTGTACTGTTAGTAGCAGTATAAGTGTAGTAATAAATTTCTGCTACTAGCAGATAATAGTGGCAGGATCGGATATAAATCCAACAAGCCGTGCTCTTTGTATGCTTCTTTAAGTTAAGGAAATTCGAGCCTTTTATCTCTTACTTTGAAAACAAAAACAGAAATACCTTAGAATGTTCTCAATGTTGTCCATTGCAAGACCGGAAGGAGGATGTCTCACGAGCTTTCATCTTTACATTGTTTGCACGTCTTAGATCTTTCGTTTGTCGCTCGTAACGTAATACAACTATGATAATTTCTATCAGAATAACCTACAATCTTGCTCAAAAAAGTATTGTTTGTCTATTCGCTCTTAACAGGCTTAAAATGTCAGAAAAAGCGAAACCGTTAGAAAATGAAGCAAAAAGACCACAAACAGTATTACGTTCTTTTGCGAAACCTAAACCTATTTTGTCAAAAGTCTGGAATATATCATTAGTGTTTTTGACTAACCTCCCAGTTAAATGCCATTCTTAAAACGTAGACATATATTTGTCATCATTCTTTTCCCTCTTTGTTATACTAATTATTATAACTTCTAATCAAATCAAGCTAACTACATAAAACAGAACTAAAAAAATGTAAATAACGTATTTAATTCCTTATGCTGGTATAAATATGAGTAGGTAGTATTGTAAAACAACTTACAAGGAAAACAAAAACCTACAATCATAACATATTTCATCAGTACCCTCACTATATGTTTTCACGAGGCTCACCTGCCTTGGATATTTAGGTCGCTCCTAAATTTATATGAAAAGTCAACAGTGCAAAACAATATTTGTAAGTGTGAAACAATACTATGAATGAAATTATAAAAAAATGAATCAAAACAAGTATGAAATAATATGTCAACCACACTACACCTGCCATATCCAGAGACGACGAGGCCTTTCTCCTAATACCATGGCTCGTCAGGCCGGCTGGACTACGACAGGTACCGTAGTAGTTGAGGTGCTATTTATGTCACCAGTTTCATGAACATTAACTTTTATAGTGTAAAGTACATTAAGTAAGTGAAATGTAAGTTTAAATGTATTTATTTATTTTTAACACAAGTTATTTATTATTGTTTTTTTTTACTTGAATTAACTTTATCATAATTCAGAAAAACTGGCGAGTCAGCACGCTAATCTTATTGTACCAAACAACAACAGCACGTTAATCTTCTTGTATTCTTGTACCAAACAACGACAGGGTCAATCGCAGAAATTTTCATTACTAATGCTTATAACGTATCACAGAAAGCAAGGAAGAAAGTGTAATAATATGACAACCACACAATATCTATCATATTCACTGCCGATGAAGCCTTTCGCTCAGTACCAGGGATCCTCAGGCCAGTTGGGATATGACAGGCATAATATTAGCTGAGATGCTATTTACTTCCGCAGAGTCCCAGAAAGTGTTCTGTTTCATGAGTAAATAAAACCAAAATTAAGAGAAACAAATATTTATATTTCTTGCTTTTCAAGTTCATATGTCATCATTCTGTGTTATAGCCTATAGATTGCATAATTCTTCTCGTGATTCATGGCTGGCCTGCGCACGTTTTACTGATGTCACAGTACAAACTGCAACGTTAAGCGCCCCTTATGTGACGTCATTTTAATGTCTACTGACTACTGACAGACAACACACTATTGTATAGTGGTGCGATTGGTTAAAACAGGTGCCCCGATATGGTATAAGCAACAACCTCTATGGTGAGAACTATATTAAGTTGATGAAATGTAATTTTTGTCAATTTTATGAGTCATTTATAAATTAGAATGGCATATAGTTTTCACAGCCTGGTACAGAAACTAATCCATGTTTTCTATCAGTAGGTTAATATCTGATCATCTACACAAGAAAATCCTACACGGAAACCAATACTACTTTTTAGTTTAGTATTTATAAATATTTAGAACAGACGGTGAAGGATTTTAGATAAACAAAAAGAGTGGTTAGTTAAAGTTATCAAATATTCTACCATTAGCTCCTGTTTTCTGTACGCAGGCAGGTGTTTCCCTGGCAGTTAGAAAACCAGGTGTCATTGCAAAAACAAACTACTAGTACTAATGTAAAAAAATAAGGTTATTTTGAATTTCATGTTAGTCTACATCAGTCTAAAGTTCCGTCAGCTTTTAATGTTCAATTAACTGAATTCAGGCTGTAACCGGGTCAGCATTTTGCAATAACTAAAGGTTAAACTCTTGGATTCGTTGTGAGCATGTGAGTTACGTCTCCAGAGAGTCGAGAAAACCGATTGCTAAGGTCAAAAAGATTGGATGTACGATAGTTCGGACTAATATGAATTACGTAGGACTAACATCATTTGTCTAAGAGTCGGTTTTCCCTTCCGTGAAAAATGGGACCAGGCGTACAACCGTGTCGATTGTGGCACAGTGAAATTAAATGTGTTTCAGTTTGTTGCATCTTGACTGGGAGCGGGAATGATAAATGAGGAAGTACAAACGGGGAAAAGAGTGAAATATCAGAATTTGGTGTCATTGTTATCGAAAAGTAATAGGTCTGCTCTTCAAGGTTTAAGTTACGCTACTTTATAAGGTTTGTCAATAAACATTAAAGATTGTAACATGTTACATAAAGTATAGCCCGAGATGAAAATCTGATTTAAAAGTTACCAGTTCAACATAGCGATCAATATGAAAAAAACAAAATTGTATCACGAGGAAAATAAGATCCTACGGGACAGAAGAGGCGGAAGGTACACAACGAAGATATCGAAGATGGGGGGGGGGGAATAACTCCTCACTCAATTCTAATCTTATAAGCATCTTTAAGCAATTCGCTGTGCCTCGAATGAAAAACCTAATTGTGTTTAGAAGCCATTGCTTCTAATGGTATAATGTAGTCTGTATTTGCGTTTGCTTTGAAAAGATAAAATACATACATTACATTTATATTTCTTCTTTTATTACTCTATAATGAACTTGAATAGTTTTATTGATAAAAAAAATGTAAATTTACTAAAATGTAAATTGTTTAAAAGCAACATAAAAACTATAATAAAGTGTATTTCATATCTTAACTTGCAAGAAGAGTACGTTTGTTTTTAGAATCTTCACACAAATACTACACCCGAGCTGTAGCCGCATAGCCGTCCCTAATATTGAACTCTGATGGGGCTTGTCAACAGCGTCCACCAACAAACAATATTTGACCTACTCTGGGCTGGCTGTCACTCTGACACTACACCCACGGCCCCATAGTGCTCGTCGCGACAAGGCGCGAAACGTGAACCCACGGACTCACTGTCCGAACAAAGGGGTCAAAGCAAGTGCGCGTAATTAGCTCTGATCCTCATATAGTAAATATAATAACATTACTCAGAAAATAACTGTGCAGGAAGAGGTCAAATGCACCTGACCCTCCCAGGTCTTCAACGACCAAATCCCGACGCAGAGAGAGAGAGCGCACGCTTACCCCTAGGCCAAGCCTGATCCACAAGAATTGAACTATTGAGAACATGTAATATGATGAAAGGAAGTACTCTGTCGCAATTAAAAGTAAACTTGATAAACCGGATAAACAGAGTAAAATTTAATGAAAGGTTAACCTGGTGAAACATTGTACTTTCATTATCTTTTACTCTGTTTATCCGATTTATCAAGTTTACTATTGAGAACATGATTCGTTAAACATACAAATCTTATAGAAGATATCCATTAAACTCCAGATAATAAACGAGGACAATTTTTTTATGAATCTCAAGTTTTTGAAACTGATAGCGTTTTTATTTTTTGAAAATTAGGCGCTAACACTAGGTATGAAAACAGTGCCTTTCTTACTTTAAAAACAACCTTAAGTACCAAGAGTTTTGAAGATCTCACTTCCCTTGCACTAGTCTTTCAGAAATTAAATTCTGTATTCGATTAATATGAACAACGTTTACCTGATTATGTGATGCGCATGTAGGTTATGACCATGTATCATAATAATGTGACAAAATTCACACACAACTTTCAACTTATTCAACATAAACTGCTTTTTTTTTGTTTACATTTAAAATTAAAGATACTAACGTAACTTTGATAAAATGTGACTTAAATGAAACTTTAAACCCGATATGGTGTCTTAAAAATAACAATCAGAGAAGTATTTTAAAAATTTATTTCTCGTGTGAATTTCTCAATTAAAGAATATAATAATTCATTCATTAAATAGAAGCCAAAACATTTGATATGCGGAATAAAATCTAAAAACAAAAAAAAACGTACTAGGGAATAATTACTGTTCTATACACTGGTTGGTAACAATTATAAAATTACATATTTAAACGACTTAAACCATCGTTTTTAGGTCATCATGTGTTATTTTCCTAATGAGGGAATATATTTCAATTCATCAAATTTGTTTGTTTTTATTAATCATAAAGCTAAATTACTTATCTGTGCTCTGTCCATTGCGGGTATCGAAACCCGATTTTTAGTGTTATAAGCTCTCACACTTATCGCTGAGCCACCAGGGGTAACACATTAAATAGAATTTAGAACATGTGATATAAGAAATAAAATCTCAGAAAGCGTACTAGAGAAAAATTGATGTTCTATGCTCTAATGAAAACAATAAAGAAAAATTACAAGTTTAAACTTACAAATTAACTCCCATGAGAACAAAACAAACAAATCTGTAATCATAACTGCATGGGAAACCTTTCGAATTAATCAGTTATGGTTCAGTGAGTAACTTATTAACCCTTACTTAATACGCATGAAATACACTGTCTACGAAGAACAGAAAACAAGAAATATGGGGGGGTGGGAGATTAGTTTTGTAAGTTACTAGTGGCTACCCGAGAAATTCCTAACTATATTGAGTGATTTTATTTATCCCATCTCGTAGAAGGATTATCTATTATCCCGTGGAGTGGGTCCTTTCTTCCCCTAACTCAGAACACCTATTTGTGGTCGTGGAATGCGTGTAATCGGATTACAGAAAACCAATTCTACGACAAACACATTGTGCTCGGTCTACCACATAATATACGTTAACCAAATGAAGCCAAGAGCCCTCAACAAGATATTGAATAAAGTACCTTTCATCCTGCTCAGTGGACCAAATAAACTTTTCCAATCTTGGCTTTCAGGCCACGTATGCAGAGTCTAAATCTTGCTATTAAAAACAAATGAGACCATGAGAAGTAGTACGCATCAAATCATTGTTACCGACGTGTTAAAACGACTCGCGTTAGTCTGATTATAAATCTGCCCTCTTATGGCAAACCGCAGTCTGCGGTATAAAGAAACTTTTTACAACCAAACATCTCTTTTATGATTAGTTCCACGAAAACCTTTTCTTAATTAGGAGTTTCATGCAAAAACATAACAAAAACGACTCGCGTTAGTCTGATTATAAATCTGCCCCCTTATGGCAGACCGCAGTCTGCGGTATAAAGAAACTTTTTTACAACCAAACATCTCTTTTATGATTAGTTCCACGAAAACCTTTTCTTAATTAGGAGTTTCATGCAAAAACATAACAAAAACGATGAAAATACAACCAGTAAACACGTGCGATCGATAATCAAATTCAAAAGGCAAAGAGTTCAATGTGGCATTTGTGTGTGTGTTAAAGTTGACACATTACACACGCGGTATTTCAATAGTGTACATGATAGATAAGAAAATTTCAAATTTTCGAAGTCACTGAATAGTTGTTAATTTCACTACGTTTGTATTCTTCTTCTAGTAACGGATATAAAATCTATGTTTCTGACCAATACCATGTAGCACGTATAAATATATATAAGTTGAATTCACTTAATCATCGTATTTCGATTGTTCGGATAAATAAAACTTTCAACGTTTTTACGACGGGGCTCCGTTATAAGAAACAGGTCTAATGTTGACATTGTATGTACTTAATAATATCTTGGATGTTTTGGCATCTTTGGTTTAATTCGTATACTAACGACTTATGAAAAGTAACACGGCACATTTCAAAAATATTCTGATTATATAAAGTATATTCATCTTGATAAATCAAACAACTTAGAAACTGTACAGACTACTTCCAGTGGCGGTAAGTTAACATTTAAAAGGCTACAATATCATTTCATCTATTTTATTTTTTCTTCAACTTTGCAACTTTTCTTGCTATATATATTTCACGAGAAAGAGACAATCTTAGCTTCGTAGAGTGGCTTTGGGAATGTATTTGTTTCTAGCTCAAACCTACACAAAGGGCTATTCGTGCTATGTCCACCGCGGGCATCGAGATCCTGTTTTTAGCGTTGTAAGAGTTTCGATAAGCTCCCACATAAAAGTTTGTTCGAAACTTCAGTCCTTGCGAAAGAATGCTTATTAGAAACAATTTGTTTCAGTAATCTATTTTACATTCCAAAATCTTAAAGAAAGATGTTGTTATAAAAAGCACAAATATCAAAGATATTCGATTTCTTTTTTAATCTGGGTAGCGAGCGCGATTTATTTGTCGTAATATGATTGTTGGTGACATAGGATAAAAAAAAAAACGAACAACACTGGTTAAACATTTGGACATATCAGTGGTTGAATTCCAATGATATGTCGAAAAGGTGAGGATCATCAAGCACTAAGAGTAATAAACCAAATACATCCTCAAAGGTACATTAGATGTATTGTTGTTTAAAATTTCAGTGATTAGAAAAATATGTTTCTTTTTTCTTACAAACCCGGGGATAAATGTATGTTATTACTTAAAGGACATTACTAAGTGTCATCTGTTGCATAGTGAATTATATTATTATTTAAAACATTCTTAGTTCTACAAAAAGCTGGAAAAACAACACGTTAGATTACAGAAACTTTGTATGTCACTTAAAATGGTAACACGACACGAAAAAAAAAGCCAGATTGACCTGTCACTCTTACTTGTGATTAATATAATATATGGCTGAAACTGTAACAAAATTGTAGGTTTAATACTTTAAAATACTACAGTTTAAAACTCCATAAGATTTAGAGGCTGTCAAGTTTTAGCTTATTTTTGTTTAGTTGATTTGTGTAATGGCATCTACCAATCAGAAGAATCGTCCTTGATGACATCATCATCGATGTAATGATAAATGACAACATTTCAATGTTTCATGTTATGGAGATCTCAGTACTTAACTTTAAGAAAGCAGCTTCACACAGGTTGAAAGACACAAGCCAGTTTCAAACACAACTAATGATGGAGAAAATAATATTTTAAGTAGCTTTGGTAACACATATTAAAACAATAACAACTTGTGTCCTATTCAGCTTTGGTAATACATGTTGAAACAATAACAACTTGTGTCCTTTTCAGCTTTGGTAACACATATTAAAACAATAACAACTTGTGTCCTTTTCAGCTTTGGTAACACATGTTAAAACAATAACAACTTGTGTCTTACTCAGCTTTGGTAAAACATATAAAAAATTGGATAAAAGATCACTTTTCCTATAGTTCAGCTGTAACAACCAAATCATTTGGCCGAAACAATTATCACCTTTTCTCTGTTTAACCTTTACCAACCAAATCATTTGACCGAAACAATTATCACGTTTTCTCTGTTTAACCTTTACCAACCAAATCATTTGACCGAAACAATAATCACCTTTTCTCTGTTTAACCTTTACCAACCAAATCATTTGACTGAAAAATGATCACTTTTTCTCTGTTTGACCTTTACCAACTAAGTCATTTGGTCGAAACAATGATCACCTTTTCTCTGTTTCAACTGTAACAACCAAATATTTTGGACGAAACAATGATAATCTTTTCTCTCTCTTTCAACTGTAACAATCAAATCTTTTGGACGAAACAATGATCACCTTTTCTCTGTTTAACCTTTACCAAATCATTTGGCCGAAACAATTATCACCTTTTCTCTGTTTAACCTTTACCAACTAAGTCATTTGGTCGAAACAATGATCACCTTTTCTCTGTTTCAACTGTAACAACCAAATCTTTTGGACGAAACAATGATTATCTTTTCTCTATTTCAGATATAATTACGAATTCCATTTTCTCAGAAAATTGCCATTTTTAGTTAAATTTAAAGGAAGCCCATTCTGAAGTCATGAGTCGTTTCGTAATTTCTACATAACACCACCTTATGGATATATGTGTTTGTGCGTGCTCTTATGTTACACACACAAACAAAGCAAACTTTTATTGAACTGAAATTTATCTTATGCTTGCGCGTGTTATTCAAGACATGCACATAGCGTATATTGGTTATAATTACAACACTTAATCCTACAATGAGCAAATAATATATATACATTATAGATATAGATATTCTAGTTAATAAATATGTGTAGAATATTGAATTTTTTCTTATGGACATTTCTGTCTTCTTCAAACAATTGAAATAATGGAACTATCTCATATTTCAGTCACGCATTGTAAACCTTAGCCTATCATATCGAACATATACTGGGAAACGTAAACAGTATGCACGAGCACACATGGCAATTACCTTAAGTTGTTATCCATTGAATTTAATACCTTTGTGTTTAATCGTATGATATATATATATACGTGGTAGGTTAAATTCGAAGGCCGTTTTCACAAAAACCGTCTTGTTTAATCCAATATAATTTCGTTCATTTAAGAAACAAAATATTTTTACCTAAACTTTCTCAACGGCCGAGCTGTGTGTGTAGACACATTCTAATATACGTTTTCTTTTGGAAACTTTCCTAAGTGCGGGCATGGTTAAAAAGTTGCAAGAATTAGCAATACAGAGATTTGAGAAGCTAATAGATAATATCTTCGTTTCGTGGAAAATTCACTAATGAGTCAGTTATACTTTTTGTCCACTTTAAACTAAATGGACTGTATATAAATATAATGTCTTTAATTTCCAGTTTTTATTTTTACATAAAATATTGACGTGTTGCACTCAACCATACTACTCTAGAGTAATGGATATAAATCACAGATAGTTCATGTGCATACAAAGCAACTTTGATGGTGTAATGGGTATAATTCATAGATGGTTCATGTGCATACAAAGTAACCTTGATGGTGTAATGGATATAATTCACAGATGATTCATGTGCATACGAAGTAACCGTGATGGTGTAATGGATATAATTCATAGGTGATTCATGTGCACACAAAGTAAATTTGATGGTGTAATGGATATAATCAGATAGCGTGGTACATTTTAAAAAGTTTCGTAAGCTTATGTTTTGTTCCAATGGAAATCATTAAATCATAATTTATTGCACATTTGACTCGTTTATTTTAATTTCATAGTTTTCTTATTCAATTGTTTTTTTGATGAAACAATAAAAGCTTCGTTAGTTTGTGTTAATTTCCATAATCAATTAAATTTTATATTTGGCTCTGATTTCTCTCTCTACTTTGAAAATATAATTAAAGAAATATTATGTAATTGTAATGCATAATATTAATAAATAATAATAATAAATAAAATAAGCAAAATTCAAACGCTTAAGCTTGCTTCGGACTGGAAACGAATCTTTGAATAGAAAGATATTCTAATGTTTATGACAATGTGGAACCTGAAGATTTTATTTGACGGTTTTTAAAATCTACGTAGTAATTTTTACTATTTGTTTGTTTGATGTTAAGCAAAAAACTACACAATGGGCTATCTGTGCTATGCTCACCACGGGTATCGAAACCCTATTTTTAGCGTTATAAGCACCAGGGGTGATTTATACTGTTGTTGTTTAAAAGGCTAAATATATGTAAATAAAAACCAGGAACAAACAGATGGTCTCTCACTCATCGCCCTCTAGTGGCACAACTCACTCTTTTTACTTCCATAGTTTAAGTATAAGTTTCTCTTAACAGAAATTGAAAGTTTAAAACATAAAAGAAAAGACAGGCTCTATCCAAAAATAACACAGCGGTTTAACAATCGTTTCTTAAAATATATTTATATTCAGATAAAAGTTGTCTTGGCCAGACAAATCACGCTATACTAAAACGCCCTCTGATCGTAATATACTTAAAAAAAAAAGTTCAAGCTCAAGAATAAACCACTAATAACTTGTGCACGTGGTACAATAAAGTTTTATTGATCAATATATGAAAAAAGTATTAATGTAATATTCTTAATATGATCATTTCTGCTTTAAGGATCAATTATTTATCATATTTTATTCTACATATTGTAATTTAAAACACTAGTATTT
Organism: Limulus polyphemus; assembly: GCF_000517525.1. NCBI lineage: Eukaryota > Metazoa > Arthropoda > Merostomata > Xiphosura > Limulidae > Limulus > Limulus polyphemus. Next base: position 244,656 of record NW_013666951.1, read on the forward strand.
TTTTCTCTCTCAATACCAAAATTAAGAACTTCGACGAAAAAGAAAAGTAGAGCTCAGATTGTCATTCGATTCGCCCCTAGGTTACACCAATATTTCTCAAAGTGGGAGCCGCGGCTCCCCCCCCCCCTTGGGGTCGTGAAGCTTTTTCTGGAGGGGCCGCCAAAAAATGGGCTGAAAACAAAGATGCTGAATTAATTTTAATTCTAAATAAACAATAAGCTGATAAAAATTATGTTGAATTAATTAAATGATACAGTATGTCAAAAGAAGATGCCATTGTTTTTACTACGGCACTGTTTTTCAATCACCATGCTAAGCTTATAGATTGGGGGCCTCAAACTTTTTTACTCACATCAAGGGAGCCTCAGACTAAAAGAGTTTGGGAGCCACTGGGTTATACTATTTTGAGGAAATTCATCCCCAGTTAGTAGTATCCCTGGACAAAGGCAAGTCGAAAAAAGGAACAAGATTAGGTCTTTTTAGTGATCTTTAAATCATATGTATTTTAGGCCTTTTTTTAGTGATCTGTAAATCATATGTATTTTTAGGCCTTTTTTTAGTGATCTGTAAATCATGTGTATTTTTTAGTTGTATGAGTAAAGAGGAACTCAAACATCATACACATAATTCAAAATATTGACTTACTAGCTTTTTTTAAGAAACAAGATTTTGTGTACTCATTCATTAGGAAGCGATTAAGTAGCATTTTAGAACAATCTAAACACGATAAGTAATTAATCAGTCAATATGTAGTATATAACGATTTATTTGAAGTTAAGAGCTGAACAAATGTGATAATTCTAACAATTTAAATGTAGAGACGTTTGTCCTGTGAATGTGAACTCTTGGAACGGATAAGTTACACCTCTTGCTCGCCTAATTCTTGACTGTGCATGCAGATTTCTTTGTTGTTTGTTTGTTTGCTTTGAATTTCGTGCAAAGCCACTAGAGGGCTACCTGCAATAGCCGTCCCTGATCTAGAAGTGATAAACAAGAGGAAAGACGGCTAGTCAACACCACTCACCGCCAACTCTTGGGCTATTCTTTAATAATGAAAAGTGGGACTGACTGTAACATTATAACGCTCTCAAGGCTGAAAGGGTGAGCATGTTCGGTGAAGGGGTTCGAATCCGCGATCTTCAAATTGCAAGCCGTGTATGCAGATAACACATAGTAAATATAAACTTGCAACCTATTATAGCTAAATTTCAATACATAATTTCAACTGTAAAAATGTTATCACATTTTCATTTTGTAAAGTAGGCGGACCTGACGTAGAGTCGGCAAATAAAATTAGTTTTTTCTATTACGTCATATAAAAAATTTAAAGAATTGAGCTACAAAATCCCTAGCTATTAAAGTCAACATTTTTACTTCTTTTAAGTCAAACAGACTCCATTACCGCTTAAGACAGAATTTATTTTCTTCTACTTACCAAATATTTACTCTATGGAGTTCTTTTCTAATGATTTCACCTCCTCAAAAGTTTATCAGGTTTACAAAATAACAACCTTGTCGAACTTTAGCTCCTTTTGCGCTGAAAATAACTAGTATTTTCCTTATTCTCCTATCAAGGGTGATCGTGATAAATGGTGAAACGTTCCCATTGAATGACCAAGTAGTGACCAGTATTAATTACCTAAAGAGTTGTTGAAAAACCGTACTGCGAAAGACACAGGAAGTTAAACGTAACAAGCTTCGAATGTTTAAGAGAACTTTAGTATTAAAGAAACAGTCAATCTTCTATCTCTATATCGTTATAGATCCGTACAGAATAGGTCTCTTTCTGTAATTAATGGCTCTCGTTGAAATTACAAGTAACATCAGGTCACGGCTATTGTAGGCTACCATCCAGAACAGTCGTGGGAAGTGGGTGAATCAGCAATTTATCCCTTACAAACTAAGAAAACTTCGTAAATGCTATTATTTCTCTAAATATCGATGCCCAAACTGAGTTCTTCCATTTCCTGGTTTCATGTGTGCCATGTTGGATGAATTCGTGTATTTTGCCTCATGTTTTGTTGTTGTTTGTTCTGCATAACAATGATATGTGAAATGTTTCTAAATTTTCTTCAAAATATTTGAAAAATGATGAACATTTGGGAACCAAACCCTGAACCAAAATTATTGCCAACCACTTTTCGTTATTTGGTTCCAAGAAGTAATCTGATAATTTACATCTCGAAATTAATTACCTTTTATATAACATATCCATGATAAGTTAAGGCAATAACTGTACATTCTGAGTGACCAGATAACATAGAAATGGATTATATTTGATGAGACCACCATATGTGTCAAAGTACAACACCTCGGACATTTGTGACTTTGTTGCAGATTAAAATAACACGCAGAACACTACTTTTTATTACGCCACTATGTCTATTCTCGTACCCAGTGCTATAAGAAACATTATACGAGATGAACAAATACGTTCACTTCTAACACTGTAGTTTAAAATCTATGCTTCCAGAAGACAGTCTATATAATGTTTATTTTACGAGGCTTACAATTTATATTACAAGTATTAGCATCAGAAGAGCAAAATGAACTAATATTGAAAGGAGTCAGGCAGTCAATGTATTGCTATTTTTGGAGATTAATTAGCAGAAATTATTACATATTTTAACAAAAGTGTTTTGATATTCTCTCTTGCCATATAAAATTTCATAAGCATTTGGTTTCCTTTACTGAATCTACATTGTTTTACTTAGAGTCTAAGGTAACGGAACAGAAAATACTCCATAATAACGCAACGTGGTAGAATACACAATGCTATGGTTCTAAGTTATGATTTTGATTACCAGCATAATATCTTGCTTTAAATAGCAACGGTATTTATCATGAACATGTAAATTTTGGTAAGTAGTTTGAAAATAGACGTCTTCGATCACGTTAAAAACTAAATAATCGAAATTGTGTTGGATTATCAAATAAATATACAGAAATATACAGTAATAGTTGCAAAGTTTAATGTAATGATATGAATTCTCTCGATTTGTTCTGTACGATCATACATCCACTCCTTTGGTAACAAATCTCAGTGTGCAAAACAGATGGGTTGTGGGTATCATTGAAGTTGGAATTTAATGGTCCGCTGGTTTGCTAACAGCTTCGTTCCGTAGTTAGCGGATGAGTCAACAGTGATCTCTAGTGGCGTGCTCACAACCGAATATATGATTTATCGGGACAGGAGGAAACCGTTTACGAGCGACCTTTTGATGGCGTTAGGCTGAGAACCACTAAGCCTCTCTTGTTCAGAGGAACTACAACAAATAGTGACTGTAAGTCCTGAATTGTATCTGTCTCCGTCCTCAGGTGTGATCATCCACTATAACAGCCATTACTGCTATTTTGGAATGGCCCTCAAGCTGAGACTTATATCACTGGCTTACTAGCTTTCTGACAATTCTCTTTTTCGCTTAACATAAAAATATTTTATTTGTAAAGCAGCACAGTCATTATAGAGCTTGATGACTTTCAAATTTCGTTTAAATGTCCTATCCCGTCCGCAAAGAACGTTTATATCTCGTAGGATTGCATGACAAAAGATACAACCTGTAATATGTGTCATTCACCATTCAGATGCAGTTTAATGTCATTTAGTGGTATATTGAAGTGGTGTAACTCACGTGCTTAATATATGTCTTTAATTTACGTGCTCAGTGTTGTGTTGACTTCAAATGGCTTTACATTAACTGGGAGCTTCTTTGTTAATATGTATCTCTGTTTTTCTTTCATTATATAAACACGTAGGTCACTCAGCCATCACGTGACCCGCTCCACACGATAGTGTTTAAGTCAATACTGCTCTAATTTCTATGAATTGAGTTCTTTTTTTTAGTTCATATTTGTCAATACATTAGAAATGCATCTTCTTTTTTTTAAGCTGAGTTTCAGACTTTACGTTCCTCTATGTAATTTCAAAATCGCTCGAAAAAAGAAACTAAAACTGAATCTTTTTCGTGTCACGCCGTCTCATTAGTGAAGTCGAGACTCGCCAGTTTTGTGTGTCGCACATTTGTGCAGGTAAGAATTATAGAATTTATCTGCGTTAACTTTTCGATTCAATGAAAGTCATTTGTTTTAACGTTGATTTGTTGTCTATTTGACTAGATGTATTTCTCTATAGTGAGGAAAACAAAGATACGAGACTTAAACTCTTGTTCGTTAGTTTCAAAGGAAGTCAAAAATTATATTTGATCAATTCAAATAGTGTCTGTTGGTCAGAGCTCAAAAACATTTTTTTTAAATTTAATATAACTATCAATTTTTTTTATTTTGCAAGGTATAAAAATATCAACACAACAGGAATCGGTAATTCCTTCACAAAACTAGAAATTGTCTGTTTGTATTTTCTACTCAGAATAGTTAAAAGGTTGAAACACACCTGCCTTGTGCTAACAATATCATTATACCAAGAAACGAGGTCTAATCATGCAACTTCTTCAGAATACTCTTAATGATATTATATTGTTTGACAATCTTTTTGTTGTTGTTTGTTATTAAGCACAAAACCACACAAAGAGCTATCTGTGCTCTGCCCACCACGGGCATCGTAACCTGGTTTCTAGCAGTATAAGTTCGCAGACATGCCGCTGTGCCACTAGGGGGCTTGTTTGACAATACAGAAACAATTTCTTTGATTTCTTTACTTTTGGTAAGTTTTATCGTATGTTAACTCGCGACGTTTCTAATATTAAAATGGTTAATTATAGTCTTAACCCAATCTGTTCCTGTTAATATTACCTTCGAAAACAGTTTTAAAAGCCAACCTGAATATTATGTGATTGTTTTCGAATTTTGGCGCAAGACTACACAAGGGTTATCTGGTGTAGAGATTTCACCGTCACTTTTGTAGCGCACACACCGTGGTCGTCTGCAGAAATTTTTTCCCTGGGGGAGAGTTTTCAAGGGGGACAAAAGTAGTGTGAAATTGTGAATTTAATGAAAAAGAAAATTCATATACAGATGCTGAATGAATAAAGAAAGAATTATGTTTCTAATTTTTCAGGTGGGGGCAAGTGCCCCCTCTTACCCTCCCCTTCCCCCTGCACGTTTTGTGTCAACACGGTGCAAAACTTGAATCCTCGGAATCACAGTCCGTGCACACTAATCTCTAGGCCACGCTCAGCCCAAACTAATCATTACTCCCTAAAATAGGGATACAAAGGTTTTTGCAAGCTTAGTTTTCAAGTTATGGGACCACCATGTTCGTTAGAAATGTGTTTGTAGAACTCAATCCAGGCGGCGCGCACTGGGATATCGACTTAGTTGTTGAAGAGCTTGTGGAAATATGACTTTCTTTCATTTTGACCACCATTTTTTCTCTCTGTATTATAAAGCGAACATCACAGAGAACTATTTTAAGATGAAAAATATTGCAATGCCATTAAATCTAAGGCTGAAAAGGTATAATGCGGGAATTAATTCATTAAGCCTGAACATTATGATAAAGTTTTATAAGTAAAAATATAAGAAGGTTATATGGGTGTTCATTTATGTTAGAAAAGGAGGTAAATACAAGGAATTACATCACGCGAGCTGTCACGCTGTCTAGTAAACTTTATGTGTATTACATAAAACCTAGCGTGCGGACATTCCTGTAAGCATTTAATAATATGATCACTTCTTCTAGTCTAGTGTCAGTAATTCAAGTCAGTATTTCGCCAACTTCTAGCCGCAAAATGAAATGCATAATTCATCAGAAAATATCAATGAATAATTTTACATGCTTGTTTTAATCTACTATAATTATTTTGAAATTCATCACGTAAACGGATGAATGACTCATTCATTGCCAATAACATTATACATCGTAGAGAAATGTCCTTACAGAATTAAGTACTACGACAGTAATGATCTGTACGTCCATTATAGATGAATAAAGAGGATTTAGTGCGTCACACTAAAACGATTTTGAGTATGCAAATGGATAAATCACGTGACAATCATAGCCAATAATACATCGCGGGGGAACGGTATGTATCATAACTACATTTTAGGATTGTTACATTTCGTAGGTAGTTATGCTAACGAAATTCCATAGCTTTTTGGACGGGTATATAACAGCCCGTTTCGAACCATGATATTTATACATTCAAATCATGAAAATATGTTAAAGTTGGGGATTCAGTGTTTCCAAGACGGGGATATCTCTTGCATTTTATAACATTCGAAAACAAAGAATTCTGGATCAGTTTGGGACCCGTGGTCGTACACAAAAATATCTGCAACAAGTTATACACTAGGTCATGGTAAGCAAAGAGCGGCGTCTTGCAACAGGTGACAATCCAAGAACACAAATGTCAGTGGCAAAAGCTGTCTACGTGTTCCAGGCAAGAGCACGCAAAATAATCACGAAGGATCTCCATTTAAAAAGGGACACGAATTGTTTCCATGCCATATCTGCTCAACTATCGCTTTCCTCCAATAGCTGGAAAACGAAACGGATATTCATACTATTTCACCCGAAACCATATTCGACAGATGAAGCGTCTATTTCTGTGCGATCGGTTTGTTGACACTGACACTGGAAACCAAGCCGTCCTCAACGTAAATTAGATGGATTATGGAAAGCCTCAAGGAGTAGTAGTGTAATTTTCACATGACAACCTTACAAAGGAACTTTTTGCAATGAAAACTACGCTGCATGACTATTTTCAACATTCACGGCCGTCAGACAGAGCATGAGGAGATAATGACATGAGCTGTAATGATTTGTTTTTTTTTTGTTTGGAATTTCGCGCAAAGCTACACGAGGGCTATCTGCGCTAGTCGTCCCTAATTTAGCAGTGAAAGACGAGAGGGAAGGCAGCTAGTCATCACCACCCATTGCAAACTCTTGGACTACTCTTTTTACCAAATATTAGTGAGATTGGCCGTCACATAATAATGCCCCCACGGCTGAAAGAGCGAGTATGTTTGGTGAGACGAGGATTTCAACCCGCGACCCTCAGATTGCGAGTCGAGCTCCCTAACCGCCAGAGCTGTAATGAAGTGGTAAACTCTAATATTTTAAATGCACATCCTCTATACCGTTTCAGAAATCTTCTTCCTAAAGGAGTTCGTATATAACCACATTAAGCAAAGTGGCGCCCATGCATTTCACACGGAAAGTCAGATATTACCACAGTAACCAAAGTGTCATCCTCATAGCACAAAGAATCAGATATTACCACAGTAACCAAAGTGCCATCCACATCGCACAAAGAGTCAGATATTATCACAGTAACCAAAGTTATATCCTCATCGCTCAAAGAGTTAGAGTCCTATGCTTTTAATTACATCAATGGATTTTGTCTGTCTGTAGTTAAGCACAAAGCTACGCAATGGACTACTTGTTCTGTGCCCACCGCGGGTATTAAACCCGGTTGTTAGCGTTATAGGCCTTCAGACTTACTGCTGTGCCACTGGAAGGGCACCGCAAAAGAGTCAGATATTACTACAGTAACCAAACTGACACCCACTTCGCACAGAGAATTAGATATTTTCAATGTGATCAAGCTGACTCTCACATCCTACAGTGATCAAGCTGGCACCCACATCCTACAGTGATCAAACTGGCATTCACATCCTATAGTGATCAAGATGGCACCCATAACATACAGTGATCAAGCTGACAACCACTTGTTATTAATAGTTAAATGTTTCTTCGTTTAACAAGGTGACGCCTGTACATCATAAAATTAAATATTACCACAGTAACTAAACTGGCACGTTTGTTTATTTGGCACTCACCACGGGTATCGAAACCCGGACTATAGAATTGTAGGTCCGCAAACATACCGCTGTGCCACTTGGGGGCAAACTGGCACGTGTGTCTTACAGAAAATAAATAGTATCACAATAACCAGATCGACACCTTCTCTCATGCATTATTAAACCAGAGCGACACCCTCTCTCGTACATTATTAAACACTATCACAGAAACTGGAGTAACTTCCAGTCTCGCACTCTATTTATTACTGACATATATATATAAAATAGCACTCTCATTCCATAACAAGTAGAATATTACCAGAAGTTAAAACAACTTTATTTCTATGTTCATTCTACTTCAAAAGTTTTGTAAGTAAATAAATAAGAATTATTTAAAACATTTACTCAACTGATAAAATGTGTTTTAGTCTTTCAAAATATTACTTTTGCGATGTAAATGATACTGCATTTTCTTAGTAAATAGTCAATAATTTGCAAGTAATGAAGTCATACAAGAAATGAATAAAAACCCTATAACCCAAGCGCTTTTGAATGGTTAACCTTTCTTCTTCAGGGGCAAACTGGGAATAGTACTTTAATAGTAACGTGTTAAATACCAAAAACTGTATTTTTAAATCTGTTTGTTTTCACTCTCCCTATATGCAAATTATTCACCAATTTGTCCCCTCCCCCCATCCTGACTGTTAACATCCTCGGACTGTAAGTCTGATGATTCATGGTTCGCGTCTCGGCGCCTCAGAAGCTCATTCCAAATTTTTGGGTAATTGATGCACTAAACAGTCCAACTATTTGGTCTGATAATAGTATGTGTTTGTGTGCGTTTTTTTTTGTTGTTGTTGTTTTTATTGCAAAGCTACATCGGGCTATTTGCTGTGTCTACCGAGGAGAATCGAACTCCTGATTTTAGCGTTGTAAATTCGAAGACTTACTGCTGTCCCACCGGGAGACTGTTAATAATAGTAGCCGAAAAGTCTGCGATAGGCATTGTTGTCAAATTGTTTTCTTCTTTATGTATAAATGCTGCCATCTGTTGAGAAACTCGTAAATGCTGCTGGATTGGAAAGTTTTCTTTCTGATTGGTGGAAAACGGATTCTCAAAAGTGGTAATCAGGTTCGAGTGACGGTCATAGCAGTAAGTATGCGAGATTTAAAGATATTTCGATGTTTTCATAATAATTCAATATACAAAGCAACTAGCATGCAAAAATACGCGCTACCCGCGGGAACGAGAGGAATGACATTTAGTTTTTACACTATGTCCCCCCCAATAGTTTTCAACAAAGAATGATCTCTTTTTTTTTGTCTTTCCTTTCTGTGTTCCATTTATTTAGTTTCCTAAAACATTTATCTTAGTGTAATCTCACTATTTCAATAGCGTTATAACTGTCTTTTTTTTTCTTTGTTCACTCTCAAGATGATTGCTGTAGAATGTTGACCGAAATGTATTTTTAATAAAAAGTATTTAATATGAATGACGCGGGTGGTCTCACTCATTTGTAAAATGCTATAACTCCAGAGGCGTAGCGCAGAATTTCTGGGCCTCCTTGCGAATTTTCCCATCGAGCCTCCTTCATATCTGATTTATTATAGCGCTATGGGCCCCTATTTAGGGTTTTTGGATTTGCGGGGGGCGGTTACAAATCATTATTCTATGAATGGTGTTTTACGTTATCTTTATCTCACTATGATAAACCTATATTTATGTTACTAATTTATTATTTTGAATTATTCAGCAGCCAAGCTACTGAGAATAATAAAAATCAATACGAATCCCAGTTCTATTCTGTTCACCTGGGGAATTACACCCCTCATCAGTGACCCCGAACAAAAGTAAATCAAAAAACAAGGCCAGACTTTATTATTGTGGTAAACTCTATACTATGTTACGGCGTTTTTGTTGTCTTTTACTCGCTACAATAAACATATATTCATATTGATTCTTAAGAATAAGAAACCGAGATAATGGCATCAGCAACAACAGCCGTATTTGGCAAGGTCTATTCACCGCCCATACACTTGACCTTTATCTATATACTGTCACTTCCTGACAGCATTTCCGTCACATTTAATCCTTGCGTCTTTTGTCTTTGTACAATATATAAACCTTGTATTTCTTAGCACTGATCATACCTGAAGAAGACAGACCAATCTTCTATCGAAACATGTAGCGTGTTCCACCATTAATAAAATTATCCCTTGTGCTTATAAATCGTTGTTTGCCTACCTATTATTATTTACTAGCGTATAGCCCGTCAGAATTGACGGGGCAAGTACTACCACCCCACCACATAATATAACATAACCTCACATTTCATAGCTAACTGAAATAAATTGAATAAATTTTGCGAAATCAAAATTGACCAACAAAGAGGCAGAAAAATGCAGTCGAGGCAGTCAAATGTCAGTAAATTCCTTTGTGAGCCAATCAAAATTAAGATCATTCATGAAATGAATTCGTGGCGTATTCATAGAATAATTACTGGTAAAAAATCAGTTAGATTAACAGCTTCTAATATATAGAAAAGCCACTGCGTTTTGTTAACACTAAGTTCCAGCAATAGTTTTTTATGTCATATTGCTTAGCAACCCAAGTACAACCTAATATTGTTGTTAGTCTATGTATTAAAAGTATAAAATGTATAGACAACAAAACTAGAAACATATTTGTCGATTTCTTAATTTAGAGTCTCCTTTGATTAATAACGTTTATTTTTATGAAAAATGTTGATGATATAACAGAAAATAGTTTAATTCAGAAACAATTTAAGTTTAAAATTAAATTGATATTTTTACTTTCATGATAAATTTTATGCACTTGGCTCCAGGCTTGGTGATTCCACATTACATCTTTACTTTAGGCTTATTACACCAACACTCACTACACTTATAAGGTTTCATGGCACACACACACACATTCCTCATGGTCCCCTTGCACCTCCGTCTCTAAAATCGTAATGGGCAGACAGTAATCAAACTATTCTATCTGGATAAATGCATTTTGGCTTTTATGACTCTTCCTATTTAGAGAAATCAAGAGAAATCAAACGTGACGTGACACACACTGCCTTTTTATATTTGTTAAATGCTTCTATTCTTGGCTGATATATTCTTGGCCTGGGTTATTGATGTTGGGTAGAATTCCCCAAAACAGATTAATTTCAGCGTCAAGTGGTGAATCAAATCATAGAGTGGGCTTTATATTTAGTTGTATTAATTAATAACTGTTATGTCATATTTTTCTTATTTGTATCTTGCTTTCTCTGAGCGCTCTTTTGTTCGTATTGTTTGGTAGAACGTTTATTTTGTGATTTTTTTCATCCTGTGTAATGAATTTGTTTTAATTTATTTTCATATTGACGTTGTTTAGATTGAGTTTATATTGGAAAGCATGCATAGCTTGTTGTGTTAGATATGTATTGCGCAACTCCCACCTATTCCCCAAAGTTGTAGAAGATTCTCGAGAGTAAGAATCAACAATATATGTGTGTATATAAATGCTTTAACCAGTATTGTTACGTAAGAATGAAGTTTCTAGAAAACGTTCCCACGCTATAAATATAACTAACGCCACGCGCTAGAGAGTGTATATTATTAGTTCGCTATAATCAGCATACTATGAACTCCGAAAGCTATAATTGTGATTTTTAGAACGCTTATCTATCGGAAAACTTAAGATATTCGACCAGGAATATTTATAAATTTCGAACATTACAAATCGTTTAACTTCAGTGGATTCTCATCGGACACTAGTATTTTTTACGAAAATATTACCAACTTCAACGGTGGAAAACAGCGTGTGTGGCCAAGGAGACAAAGCTAGCTAGCTTCCCGGCGGATCGTACTTACATCAACTCGCTCATCGTAAACCTTCGATAAGATATCAAGGAAGTCCCAGACTAGAAAGAAAACTTTATAATGTTTATAAGTTTGTGAAACTTTTGTTTATGAATCATTGTTTGTAATAACTATTTGTAATAATTGTTATTGTATATTATACTGTTGTGTGTATATTAAAATGTATTTGTGTTAAAAAAGAAAACTGTGTATCAATCTTGTTGGCAAATATCGTAAACTGACTATATATCAACTTTTATTCAACTACTAAATATATCGGCTTTAATGTAATTATTAAATTTAAAGTATCAGTTAACTCAATTTCAGACCATTTGAAATTCTAATACGTAACATGACAAATAGATATACCATGTAACCTTATGCTATTTAGTGTAGTAAATCAATTGATATTCAGAATTTGCGCTGGTCAACCAAAAGGCACAATAAAGTAGCCCTATTACAATCTGGGATGCGTGAAGGACACCTGATAGACAATGCCCAAACGGATCTATATTTGAAGTTGCTTTGCACTGATGTTGGTGGTTTATTACTTCAAAAGCTAAATAATATTATTACTAACAGAGCAGAGGTTATAATTATTCCAAAAAATGGCTTATATTCCAAATTATATATTGTTGAGACTGAAGGCAGGGTCAGTGCGTGTTGGGAAAATCACCGTAGTCATGGCAGCATTGTTGAACATGTATTTTGACATCTTAAGGACATGGACTAGGTCCTTTTATAAATCCACTTATCAGACTTAAGACCTACCCTAAGTTGATGCATGCGTTAACTAATGAAATCACTTTTTTTTTATCTCTGAACCCCAAACGGATACATAGTAACAAATGTGTTTTTTTTAAATCTAGTATACTTAATTTTCATCAACATTTTATGTTTTTTAAATCTTTATTTGATTTTACAACTTCTTGCAGCTTGGTATGGCCTGATAGTAAAATCACTCAACTTTATATCTAAGGTTCGTCATTCCTCAGCGAACATTCTCGCCATTTCAGCTGTGATGGCCTTATAATGTGTTGGTAAAGAGTAACCCTAGAGTTGGCGGTGGGTGTTGTTGACTAGCTAACTTCCCTCTAATCTATTACTTCAAAACTAAGGACGATTAATGCCGATTGTCCTCAATTAGCTTTACACGAAATTCTTGTTTGTTGGTTTTGAATTTCGCACAGAGCTACTCCAGGTTTATTATTTCTTAATAAAAACAAGTTTGTATCCCGAAGTTAGCATTCTAGTCTCATAACTTAATAAAACTTAAATTTTCTGCGTTCAGTGTTAGCATTAGAACAGTGAAAAACCCATAGAACAAATACATTTCAATAAGTTTGAATTTCCAACAAACCTGCTCTTAGACTATCTACAGTTCGTTTGAAAAAGTTTAATTAAACCCTTGACCGTGCCCAAGGTACATTGGGGCCAGTGTTTTCGAACTCCGGTTTCAATGGCACAAGCCGATGAGGATAGTGACTCATTCCGGTTTCAATGGCACAAGCCGATGAGGATAGTGACTCATTCCGGTTTCAATGGCACAAGCCGATGAGGATAGTGACTCATTCCTCTTGGACGGGATGCCAGTCCATTGCTGGTACCCATCATGCAGCTCGGTTGTGTGGAACAAGTGGGTAAGGTGCATCGCTCAAGAAAACAACAGTGTGACGCGGGCTAACACATGGGCTACTCTAATCAAATAGTGTGATTTAAATGTCACCCTCATGACGCACAAAGAGGTTTTCGTCTTGTTGGTAACAGGTCACTTACCACCAAATGTCAGATCTAAAGTCCGTTACGAAATACCCAACCTCTACGCTAATCAGTATTCAGGCTACACAAATATAAATATGCAAGTCATAATTTAACTGCTTTGTGTAATGTATTTGTAGAACGAATGTATTCTTAATTTCACTAATGAATTCACAGACAATATGCACTTCAAGATTTATGAATATATTATGAGTTTATTATACATATACTTTTCTTAATATGAACAATTTTATTTATCTGAAAATCAGATTCGCTCATAAAGATAGCTAACGCTAATGAGAATATTTTAGTACTGTACACAATATTAGTTGTATTATTACAGAGTCACTTACACAATTACATCTTCGAGATTGTTACAAAACTGCTAGAAATGTTTAAATATTACTTAGTAATAAAATATAAACTTCATTTATTTAAACAAACCTTCTTCCACTAAAATTTAATTTTCCGCTCCTGGTGCAGCTTTCCATTATCAGAATGTGTTCTTATCGTATTTACTAAAGATTTTGTTACGTTACAAAGTTTTTCTTTCTGACGAATAGATGTTGTTTTTAAACATTCAACTTAATTCAAATATAATATTGTGGTGGATAAATAGCCAGATTGTTTGAATAAACTGCACGATTAAACATAAGTCAGCTTTATTTGCTGTAAAGTTCTGGAAACTTCGTAAGAAAAATTATTTGATAATAATTACCTATTTACGTTAGAAAAACATTATCCTTACATAGAAACCTATCTCGTTTAAATCTTATAACTTTAAAGAAAATTAATAAAACGTGACAATTACGTTTTTTACTTGCACGATAATTTACTTGTAAAGTTAAAAACTTTAAAACCCTACATGTTTCGGTAAAAATAATTCTACCATCTGCAGGAGAATAAACCACAAAGTTTCTTATAAACCTAATGCACGTGTATAATTAGCATGTTTTTACAGTGGCGCCAGTTACAACAACGATTTTCAAAATATACTTCCATTTTGTTTTTAACTACTTATAAGAATTCTTTTAGGTTTAGTTTATCGTTTTCCGTTACTTGTTTAAGTATTTTTACAATATCCCAGTCAATAACATGTGTAGAATTCGCCACATATTTTGCCAAAGCCATTCGCCCGTTTTTAATTTATCCACCACATTTTGATGTTCTTTTATTCTAAATTTTAAGTTTATATTTGTCTGTCCAATATAACTTAGACCCCAAGTATATAAAATTATATATATATACCACATTTATCCCTTATTTCTTTCATTATAGCTGAGTTAATAGCCCTTGCAAACAACCCAAACCTTACACTATTTAAAGGTAAACCATTCATTCCAAAATGTTCCCTTCTCCAATTGAACCGATCCCTCAAGTCCAACCAGCCAATCTGTTCATCCTTACATGTTAACCTAAGCCTAACATTTAGCCAAGAGACCTACTCATAATTTCATCCCCGCAATAAATTCTCGGCAATATCCCTGACACAATTAAGTTCTTTTTCTATATATGCCTTTCCTAACCCCTTGTGCTTATTAATAAACTCCTCCGACCTACCTTTCCCTATATCATTAGCCCCTATGTGCACAACAAAAATTGCATCATTGCTAGCCCCTTTATTATATATATCTCCTGCTCTGTCAGTTATATCCTCCACCTGTGTCCCTGGGTAAGCATAATCTAATTATTTTCTCCCTGTTTACCCCACAGATTACCCTATCAACATGCCTTGTCAAGGAATCACCTGTAACTATAACCTCCTTAAGTTTATCATTCACATCTTCTCTGACCCTTTTGTTTTCATTCCCTCATCTACACAAGCCAAGGG
Source organism: Limulus polyphemus (assembly GCF_000517525.1). Lineage (NCBI taxonomy): Eukaryota > Metazoa > Arthropoda > Merostomata > Xiphosura > Limulidae > Limulus > Limulus polyphemus. The sequence goes on from NW_013666951.1 coordinate 259,801, forward strand.
CCGAAATCTGTTGCTCAATAGAGCAGGTTCATTACAAATAAATCCAGCACTACTTTTAGCCTTAATGGTGCTCTTTCTAACTTCCTGAAAAATCATTGTTAACTGATGTATCGCCCCCCCCCCCAGTGACACAGCGGAATGTCTACGGACTTACGACGCTAAAAAAAAACGGGTTTCGATACCCGTGGTGGGCAGAGCACAGATAGCCCATGGTGTAGCTATGTGCTTAACTTCAAACAAACAAACTGATGTATCCCTTCACGGGTGCCCACAGGAATGGTCAAGAGGGAGCATTTGCCCCTCTTATATTTTATAAAAAATTGCACTTATAATGATGTAAATTTAACATTGTAGCTAAAACAAATATTTTTCGTAATTTTTATTTAAACTGTGAATTTGTTTTGAACTGAAGCAAACATAACACATATTATTTTAGTCTGTTGACTTTCACTGTGAAAGCTGATCACACGTTTTGCCCTCCTAGAAAATGTTTCTGAGTGCGTCCATGTATCCCTTGTAATTTGTAAAAACATGACAGAAGGATTTTAAAAGAAGCTGAAGCCCCACAGTTTACACTTTTATCTACTGCCAAGGGCGGATACAGGCACATCGCCCTGAGTGCCCCCCCCCCCCCGTTTTCAAAATCAAATCAAAATAACAGCAAAAATTGGATCTTAGAGCAGGGAAGAATGTAGTGAAATTTCATATTAAATTCAAAAAATTAAAAAGCAATAATAACAACACCTAGCAAACATTATAACAAATCTAAATAACATATTTAACCCCTACCAGGGAAGTTCCGAAAATTCCTCGTTTATGTTCAGAATCATCGCGCCTCCCCGTTTTCAAAGTCCTGGATCCACCACTGATTGCATCTACTTAGGATAGTCTCCAACTTCTCCAACCTAGAAACTATTGCACATCTTCACTACTAATAATGGTTGGAGACGGCTTGAATAAGTAATGAAGGAAAACTTTAATATAAGTTTAACATAACAGCAAATGTACAACGTTTCGACAAGGTTTTATAATACATGCTATAAATCACAACGATTCACAATCTCGATAACTTCGCTCTCTACGAGTGCAAAACACACACTAGCTCGAAACAGAATCGTAAATTACCCGAAACTCACCGTGTCTGTTGTTCGCTTAACTATACATTCAATCCCGCTGGATTTTCTCGCCAGGCTTATATACTAACAAAGAGGCTTCTCCAAAATTCGTGGGGTTTCCCAATATTTCGAGAAATTCAGTCACGCATGCACGAGAAGTGTCACGTAACTTCCGCTGTCTTAATAATATTTAAAACAAAGTTGTAGCTGACTACATTAAAAAATGTTTAGTTGTTGTTTAATTTAGTATAATATCTCTTACTTTTATAGTATTGTTTTGAAACATTATACCTATTTCAAAATTCTGTACATTTCAAAATTGTGTTTGCCTCTAATTTTTACACGAATTCATATTTTTCTGTAAATAAATACCTTAAAGGCGTGAGAACTCCAAGTAGTTAAAATACGTAGAGCTGCATGTAATGTGAATAGAAGAGTTTTGATATAACACTAGTCATTGGCATTAGTTCACGCAAAGCTATATGAGTGCAAAATGTGGGTTTTTTATGGCATAACTTAAATTCCCTACTTTTATTCCAATTGAATTTCTGCTACATGATACTTAGTATTGGTTTAGCGTGATAAATATGACGTCAGCCACTTAAGGAATAGGTTTGTCAATGTATCAAAGTATAAAAAAGTCTTTAGTGTCGGAATTTTGATTTGTTTCTTTTGAAACATTATTGTTGAGAACATTGTAACAAGTACTGAGGTTAAAGCTTAAGTTCACTTTTAATAGCTGAAATTCAGTTTGTCCTCAATTATATCCCCGATTGCTAAGCGGCAAGTCTAAGGGCTTCTCTAACAAACAATCGGGTTTCGATATGGGCAGAGCAGGAAATAAAACCTCAACCAGTTTTAATGTAACGACGGTAGATAAGCTGTGTGTCAAATATGGCTAAAATATAAAAACATATAATGAGTGACAAATTTATATTCTGTTTCTGTCAGCATTTGTTCAAACAAATATAAAAATAATATGCTATAGTTATACTGGGTAAAGTATCCATGTCAGTACAACTTCAAACAAACTGAATACCACTGTTTACTTACAATATCTGAACATCACAAGTTTAAATATGAAATTAAATTACATTAAATATGGAATATGAAATTAATTAAACTGCATTTATATGTAAAACAAAACTGATGTCAATTAAAAATTAATAATTTGTCGTGTTTCCGTTGAACAGTAAAACAACTGCTAGACGGACCCAATACCTACCAAAAAGTAAGACATTTTGAAGTGGTACTTATCATGCTGCTCCTATGAACTTTGCATGGCCCCATGTTTAGGTACTTAGTGGTTTTAAATTTCATCGACAACCATGCTTGTTCTTTCAGCCGTGGAGGAGTTCTAATATGATTGTAAATTCCGCTATTCGCTTATATTAGCCGAAGAGTTGGCGATGTATGATGTTGACTAGCTGCCTTCCCTCTAGAGTCTAGACTATCAATTGTAAATTAGGAACGGATAGCTCATGTAGACCTCAAGTGGCTTTGTGCAAAATTCAACAAACAAACACTTAACTTTGCATTTCTTTATCATACGTCTGTACTTTGGCACTACATAGTTTATATAGTAAATAACCTTCATTCAAGTAACCGTTTGTATTTCAACAAACATGTTATTAGTACTAGTCTTTACCCCCTCCCACAAACCCCTCGACCTACATATGTAGACATTCTGTAATCAGAAATAGACTTTATTCTCCAACAACAGATGTCTTCGTAAATATCATCTACACTGTACTGAAGTATAAATAGCAGACGATGAAAAGTTTGTTTGTGATCTATCTTAAAATGAAAGAAAACGTCTTAACAGAAACTTGGCTGAACCATACTTTTGCTACAACACTTCTTTCAGCTGCTTGTATTTTCTTGTTCATTCGTTGGTTCTTAACACGACCCAGGAACTTTCCACCAGGTCCTTTCAGTCTTCCCATCGTCGGATATCTTCCTTTCCTTAGCAAAAAACCTTTTCTGGATTTAACAAAACTCAGTAAGAAATATGGCAACGTGTTCAGGTATTAGTGCGTTATAAACTGTGAATCTTAACAATTGGTAACGATAATATTTTGATTATTAAGGTGTTGTTTTGTAGGAGTATATTTATTAATCACTATAAAAAGTCTTTACTAGCTCAAAATGCATTGGAACTAGATATAATAAAGGAAACATGCGATGAGAAAATGTGAATCCGAAATATTTTATGTTTAGAAACTTTGTGTTTTCTACTATTATTTACTTATTTCATGTGATTAAATGTTTTATCATTGTTAAGCTTACTTCATGAAATTTTCAGGCCTACTTTTGATAAATCAGTTTTTGACATATGTACAATGAATAAAACAATTGTAAAGTTAATAATGACTCATAATTTTGTCCACGATAAATTTATACAAATATTAATACAAATGTATAGAAATCATACATCTATTTGTTTGTAAGTGTACGTAAAGTTAATGTTAAAAACAATTTTATTTTTTAAATATTCAATTTAAATATACGAGAAAAGAGACTGTACGAAAGAAAGTGTATAATATCTTTATGGTTTGTACGTTATTCAGAAGTTTAGTCTAGTGATAAAGAGGCTGAAATTTTCAAAACTTAAATGAAATAATAAAAACTTTGTACCATGTATACCTTTGTATGTGAATTTTAAACGTATTCCTCAGTAGTTTTTTTAAAGGTTAAAAACGTTTGCTTCATAACATCGATTTTTGTTTCTGTTTTAATGTTACCGATCAGTATATTTATGTATATGTTTATGTATATTTCTACCAGATATATAATGGACTATAGACTATAATGAATATCATGGGAGGAAGAAAAACAGAATCTTTGTGTTGTACAGTATGATTACTTGTATTAACACGATAAAAACTATTGCTTAACACATATATATATATATACATGGGAGGAAGAAAAACAGAATCTTTGTGTTTTACAGTATGATTACGTGTATTAACAGGATAAAAACTATTGCTTAACATATATATATACATGTTTAGTGCTTTGCACGTTAGACTATAAAACTCTGTCACCTTGATAACTTAGACTGTTATTAATGGTGTTGCCCAATTTTTATACCAAATCATTCAGAGAGTCTGGCCCATTGTGTGGCATATGTTCGATAGTGGATCTAGCATAGCAGAATCTATTGTGTTAATACGTTTATTATTTTTGTTTTCAGCTTCCGTGTAGGAAGTAAAAATGTCGTCGTTCTATCTGATTTTCTGGCTGTCAAGGAAGCTATGAACAGTGACGTTTTTCTAGACCGTCCACCAGATGTTCAGTTTCAAGGACAGTCAGACAATATAAGTAAGGAATAACTGAAACGGTAAACGTGTTTTGGTACCTTTAAAACCGTAAGAAAATTTATGATATAAAGTATCTTATATAGCTTATAATCATTTTTCTAACACAGTTACGAGATTGTTTGAAAAATTTTTGTAATGTTCTTTGGAGTTATTGATAAAAATATAATTATACAAAAAACTTTGATGTTATGTAAAAACCGGTTCTTCATATATCGTGTTGCTTCTAACGACTAAAACCAAATATTGGGTTTTTCAAAGACAAGTCCTGTTTAGCTTACGAATAGCTTTTTGCAATAGTATTAAAGAATTAACAAGATACTTTCGTACACAAATTAACAGACGTTTGTGTGTTGTGTAATAGTTTATTCCAATATCTTTCCAGGTTTGGCATCAGTAAATGGAAGTTGGTGGACGGAACAACGACGATTTTCAGTTCATATTTTACGTAACCTTGGTTATGGTAAAACAAAAATGGAAGACCACATCAAGGTTAGTAATTTTGTTCATGTAAGCTCCTTAAAGTTATTTGACAGAAAGTTATATCTTTAAATAGTTATTTCCAAAAGTACACAAGGAATATGATAAAATCGTTGCTTCGTATAAATTGATAAATCTAAAAGCTAAATTAGAAAAAAAAAACTATTTATAATAACACAGATAATTAATAATAAAATGATAAACAACTGAAAATTAGGAATCCAATAATTATAATCATTAACCACAGTAGGAAAAAGACCCATTGGAAGTTGAATGAGTATAAACACAAATACGGTTACTCAACGGTGGATAAACACAAATACGGTTACTCAACGGTGGATAAACACAAATAGCCCATTATGAAGTTTTGTACTCAGTAACAAATACGTCTAATATTTACCTTAATTTTCATGTCCAATTGTAAAATGTTACGTAGTACAATTTCGAATGGTCTGAAACCGAGCTAAATGATAGTTTCAATTCAGTAGTTAAATAAATGCTGATATATCTCCAATTTATGACATTTGCCAACAAGATTGATACATACAGTTTTCTTTTTGAATACAAATATGTTTTAATATACAAATAACAATACAATTTACAATATCGGTTATTACAAACAGCTACTATAAACAATGATTTATATTAAAAGTTCCACAAACTTACAAGCAATACAAAATCTTCTTTCTAGTCCGGAACGTCTTTGATGTCTTATCGAGTGTTCACGATGAGCAAGTTAATTTCGAGATGATGTAGGTACAATTCACTTAATAGAGAGCTAGCTAGCTCTGTGTTCTTCACTGATCACGCGCCGATTTTACCTACCGGTGACGTTAGATAATATTTTCGTAAAAGTACTATGTGAATACACTGTAGTTGAATGATTTGTAATGTTCAAAATTTATGAACGTTCCTGGTCAATATATCTGATGTTCCCGATTAATAATCGTTAATCACAGTTATAGCTTACGAACTTTATAGCACACCAATAATAGATACAGTTTTTTGGTGTGTCGCGTTAGTTATATTTGTGGAGAGTTTCTCGAAATATCAGTTTTACGTAACAATACTAACGCTAACACTAACGTTTACGTACACATATATATTGTTGATTCTTACACTCGAGAATCTTCTACAGTTTTAGAGAATAGGCGGAAGTTTCGCAATACATATTTAACACTATAAGTTATATACATTTCTAGATATAAATTTAATTTAAACAAAGATCGATATTAAAATAAATATATAATAATAAATCCGTCACAAAAGGCATACCACCAGGATTACTTAGTCACGTCAATTTTGAAATTATCAAATTTTAGTTAGTTCTTGAAAACGATCGATTGTTGTTGTTGTTGTTTTAACCCAGTTAGCTTTTGGTACACAACAATATATATTTGCTCATAACTTATGAGCCTTTGCTATGTCTTAGTGTTGTGTTCTATTACACAAAAGGAATGTGATGAAAAAAATATCCAGATACGTCGGGCCCAGCATGACCAGGTGGTTAGGGCACTCAAGTCGCAATCTGCGGGTTCAAATCCCCGTCACACCAAACATGCTCGCCCTTTTAGCCGTGGGGGCGTTATAATGTGACGGTCAATCCCATTATTCCTTGGTAAAAGAGTAGCCCACGAGTTTGCAGTGGGTGGTGATGACTAGCTGCCTTCCCTCTAGTCTTACACTGCTATATTAGGGACAGCTAGCGCAATTCAAAATTCAAAACAAACAAACAATATGCGTTATGCTATAGATGATTAAGCTGCAAATATTAACTGTAAAATATCAAAGTGTAATGTACAACAATATTTTCTAGATTAAATGTCGTTCTTGAGTAAGTGTTTTATTAAAATCTACCTTTATTACTTCTTGATGTATAGGATGAAATCAACATTATTTTAGCTCATCTGGCATCTCTGGATGGAACTGTTTGTGATGTTCGAGAAGTCCTAGTTCCAAGCATGTCTAACATCATTTCTGCATTTGTTTTTGGACGGAGATTCGACTATAACGACCCAAAAAGAAAATATCTAGATGAAAGACTCAACGAATTTGTAGAGTACATCCAATGGTTTAACATGAAAACCTTCTTTCCCTGGATGAAACCATTTCTGTCCATTTTAAAATCTGGACAATTTAGAAAATTTGAAGAAACGACAGATAAATTATTGTCGTTCATTCGGTAAGCAACTTATGTATTCAATTTAGGCAATTGTTATTAAGTAAAATATGCTCTGCATCACATATTAAAGCACTTTGTCGTTTAGTTCGTGATATACTGGAAATTTACCATATTTGAGAAGTTTACTTCCAGACTATTTGTTAACGATAAATTTCTGTATAAAAGCAGTGCTGTGTATGTTTTCAGAACAAATGTACTTTTTGGATGACTTTATAGTTTTAAGGAATTAGACTGATGCACAGTCTTTTGGAGTAGATTCATCTATAACCATTACTTTAAACTACAATTTACTCACCTAAACTGCTGCTTTTGTTTCTTTGTTGTTCTCTAGATATAAAAACTCCCCTGCCCTTAGGATATATTGCTGTACATATGAAGTTTCACATGGAGGTGAACTGCATCAGTGTCTATTACTGGTAGAACATTTGGTATATAGAGGTTACAGCTTCCCCTATGTTTAATAAAAATTACCAGTTACGTTGATAGCACAACTTGCTATTGTTAAATTATGTAAGAAACATCAGATTTAAATAGTCTCTGCAAGATTTCAAGTAATTTGGTTGGTGGGAAATCATCTTGAGGGATAAAAGCCTGTTAGCCAATTTAGAAGTTAAGTGGAAGGTAACCACCAAGCGTCCCAACAAAAAGGTGCACACCGTGTTTTGTCTTTGATTTCAATAAAGTTTGTTTAATTTTGTATTAAATGTTGTGCACTGTCTGTATTTTTTAGTATGAACTTTGCCATGCTCATCTACTCCCTCTGGCAAGATTATTATTGGTTGTTCTGTAGTTTTAGAACAGAAATATAAAGATTTGACAGTATTTATAATAACTTCTTTCTTTGAAGTGTTTTAAATTGAAAATTATTTCAGTAAAGAAGCTAATAACCACAAAAAGAGTTTGGACGAAAATCATGTCCGTGATTACATTGACTCCTTTTTGATTGAAATGAGGGACCGGCAGAAAAAAAATAACATCTCGTCTTTCTTAGGCAAGTTCAGTGTTTTTAAACCAGAAGAGTTTATATGAGTATAAGCATATTGTTTTAGGTGTTCTAGCACAGGTTTATTATAAACATGAGTATTTAAAAATACTGTTATCTTGTTTAGTTTCACACATTGTCGCTAAGAACATTGTTATGTAAATTAGAAGGCTGTTGTTGATACAAACGTGCACTTGTAATGAACGTATTTTTCAGATAATTTTTGTATAATTTCAGGACAACATAGACTAATCCTCAAATGTATAGATTTTTATAAAACACGTTTCATATGTACCTTGTCTAGTATGTAACATGCTAGTTAATATAGTAGAAGTAAACATCTGTCCATCTTTCAAGCAAGTCTTTTATTTTATATGACACCAATACGTGCTCTAAGATTTATCAAAAAAACAGATATTTTGCGTTTATGTCATGAATCACTTTTTAAATTAAATTCAACTTATCGTGATATAGTTATCAATCTGTTTAGTACTTCTATGTTTAAAACTATACATTACTGTTTGTTATAAATTTTTATGATCACAGTTTCAAAATATCGTTACAAAGCTGTATTTCCTATACAATTAAATAACTGTTGGCAAGTAAGCTTGTTAGAAAACTAGTTGAGAAAGTTATGGCTTTGTGAAGCCTTCAGATTCCAAGTAACTTGTCCAGGTCTTGATAAATTAAGATACCTAATAATGATAATGAAACTTGCTCAGATATGTCTTCCCTCGTACTTGAAAATAGAATCAATGTTATATTCGGAGTGTTTAACTGTCTATACCGATTTCACCTGTTTTTATTAGCTTGTTAATTTATATGCTTATCATGTTTCATTTGATACATTACTTCTATATTGAAAAAAACGATACACATGTGGCTAAATAAATGTAATCATTTTTGAGTATAATATATATGAATGGTCTATAATGTTTTATTTGGTGGTTTACACAGCGATAAGACAGATGATGATAGGAATGGTGATGTATAACAATTATTTGTTTTTAAACGTTCATAGAAAGTACATATAACAACCAGAATCTTCTTCAAGTAGACTGGCTGATAGAATAAAGGATCACAGTTTAATAAGATAAGCAGAAGTTTTGGAAATTATTAAACATATATTAGATTGTAGTGACATTCCAGTAAATGTTGAGAATTTTCAAATTGTTAGGACTGATGAAATTGGCCTTTTTTTTTTGGACTATTAGAAAAAAGTAATTCTTATAATCTTTAATCATCTTAAGATTAACAACTATGTACAAATATTTGTATACCAAGAAAACAACCCTATAATACCATTGCTGTTAAACAAAACAAGTATCGGTAAAGTAACTAAAGAAAAGAACCTGAACTATTATTTTATAAAAACTAAAATACTTACTATCTTAACAGACCGAGAGGATTTATGGTCTGCCATCTTTGACATTCATAAAGAACAGCTTGAGTGTAAGGAAGGTGTACATGATCATCCCAGGATGGTAACCTTTCTCTACCAATAAAACTGTCAATCTCGTTTTGCACTCGTTTCTGAACATCCGGGTATGCAGCCATAGTTAGAAGACACCATTCTATTGCGGTCCGTACTGGAATGCTGCCTCCAAGAAACCAAACTTCAACATTTCCATACAACATGTTATCTGAAACACATTGACGAGTGTCACATGTCAGTATGCATACTGGATATACGTATGTTGTCTGCGAACTTATCTTATCAAAAATGTTTAATTCTACAGTTTGGGTCCCAAAAATAATATATTCAGGAATACGTCGTAAAGAATGAATTAATATCATTTTATTTACGTGTTTGTTGTTCTAGGCCAAACAATAAAATGATTACATCCTGGTTTAAGTATTAGGTATTGTTGGTATCTCCATCTCGATGTCTGTGTGAGTTATTAATTAGTTTATTAGTTATTTATTAGTGAGACACTTAATTCGATGGTATCGGCAAACATTACAACGTTATTAGTTAGTAGCTTAAGTTGTGTAGATTTTAATCGGTTACAATATCATTTCTTAGTATCTTTAATAAGTTTGATCTGGATGGGTTACAGTGATATAAGCTTTATATTTGAGGGGAATATAACATTGATTAAAGTAGTACCGTCTTGACTGAGGAAATGTTCTGGAAAGAATTCACTGGGATTCTTCCAGTATTTGGGATCGTTGTGAACAGCCCAGATGTTGTTCATGACAATTGTTCCTTTAGGAATGTTGTATCCTTGAACAGTTGTGTCTTCCCTCGTACTTGAAAATAGATGATAGTGTGTTTGCACTTGAAATCATGGGTTAAAGAATGTGAAAAATAGCTCAGTCAATAAGTGTTAGAACATTAAAGCCAGTTTCTTCTATATTTAAATAAGGAAATCGTTTTTCATGAGTGTAATTGATGTTCATCATTCAATATATGCTACGAAACAAATACTCCATCATAGTTATGTTTACTTTTAAACAAGTTTATTTAAGATTTGTTTATAAACAGATAATAAAGTTCATTATCTCACACAGAAGTACTTTCAGACAACAATAACATAGAAAACCTGTGTGGATATAGTTGTTATTCAGATTTCAGAAAGTACATTAAATAACATACAGATGTTCAAAAACATCACAAAACAGTAATGAAAAATTAGACTAATACTGATAGAAAAAACAAACACATTATGATACAAATGTCCTCCCCAGATATTTGTAAGAATTGTTATATTGACAAAGGTCTTAGAAGAAAAGTGCACCGATATAATAAATACACAATACTGTATAAAGCAGTAAGTAAAATATTCGGCTAATCTTACCGATAGAAAATGGAATGAAATATTCTGGTTTCACTTATTATATTATATTTATGTAATACTTCTGTGGATTGTTTAGTTTATATTATATTTATGTAATACTTTTGTGGATTGTTTAGTTTATATTATATTTATGTAATACTTTTGTGGATTGTTTAGTTTATATTATATTTATGTAATACTTTTGTGGATTGTTTAGTTTATATTATATTTATGTAATACTTTTGTGGATTGTTTAGTTTATATTATACTCCCAATAGAAATTATGACAAGTAATAATCTATACATTAAAAGTTTCATTACTCCATTTGTAAGCTTATAAAATTATTAAAATTTTATGACATAATGTAAAATTTCCACTTATAATTTCGTTTGCACTGTTGAAAGTATGTTTACAGTAATTCGTCTGGAAAAGGTTTTAACTTTTTCAACTTAACGAGACAAAAAGATAAAGTTACAAAACTTGGCGTCCCAACTCAGTTCGAAAATCCCATCGAAATTTGGCTTCTCACCGGCAGGTAGAGCGACGGTAAAGCGTTGTAGTATGGATACAAAATATAGAAACATTTCAACTGTGGTAAACTTCTCACCGGGACAAGAGCGTTTACCTTTATAAAAAAAAATCAAAGAACATTAGTAACGTTTTGTGCAGAAAAGACACATAATAAAACATTATGACAAAAAGAACTAAGGTTTAAACGTTCTACGCTCAAATCATTAAATCCTTTTAAATTAATTGGCTTGTTTATTTCACTATTTTCTAGCAAAGCTACATAAGAGCTATCAAGGCTAGCATTTCATATCTTTAGACAAGAGGTAAGGCAGCTAGTCAGCAGGAACAACTGACTGTAGTAGCATTCTTCCCTCTGTTCTATCATTTTAGAATTAGGGAAAGCTATACATATATAGCCCTTTATGTAGATTAGAACGAGAATATTGAATCAGAGAGACAAGAACCTTTGTCAAGAAATTGCATACGTTTATTTTTGAGTTACACTATTCAGTGTGCTGCAGTTGAAAGAACTTAAAATACTATCGAAACTAGGGTAAAATGTATCTTTATTGAGCTATATTCAGGCAAGTCCGATTTGTATTTTTACTACAGGATATGTAAGGTATATTATTATATACAAAATACTGGAGTAGCTTTATCTTTGTGATATTATATTTTGTCAGTTGAAGTCAGAGTTAATAACATGATGCTAGTCAGAATTGAAGGAACGGCGTGGCTCAAAGGCTTCGCGCTTTGGTCACGTCATCGGCTGCCCCTCGATATGCTGTTGTGTACCTTTAACAAGACTCCATTTTACCACACTTGTTTCCGTCTACCCAGCTGTGTGATGGGTAACCAGCTGTTATCTTGGGGTTGACCTTCGATGGACTGGCATCAGGTCCAGAAAGACGGTGTTACTATTGTCATCTCTTTGTGTCACATGAAACCGGAGATCAAAACCACCGTCCATATGTACCTTGAAGGCACGGTAAGGATTTAACTTTAGCTGACTTGGACTTCAATAAACAATAAATAAAAAACAAGAGATTTTGGTGACTTTATATTATATTTATGTAATACTTCTGTGGATTGTTTACTTTATATTATATTTATGTAATACTTCTGTGGATTGTTTACTTTATACTTTATATCATATTTATGTAATACTTCTGTGGATTGTTTTTTATGTAATACTTCTGTGGATTGTTTGTAATATAAACTAAACAATCCACAAAAGTATTACATAAATATAATATAAACTGAACAATCCACAGAAGTATTACATAAATGTAATATAAACTAAACAATCCACAAAAGTATTACATAAATATAATATAAACTGAACAATCCACAGAAGTATTACCTAAATATAAGTATTGCAGATTTCAACTTAAATATAATACGCCATCATTTCACAAACAAAAGAAATCACATTTTCGGAAATTCACAAAGTAGGTTTAAGATTCAGGTCATTTCTATATTTTGTACTATTACCAATAAAGTAAACCACTTTAAAACATGATTTATAATAATCATTTAATATTACTTGTAGTAGTTCGAACTAACATAAACGCTGATTTATTACTATTGCTTATATGTATATAATAATTTGTACTTTTATAGAAGCAGTATGAAATATATTCTGTACTTTTGCACAAGGTTATGTGACTGTAATTCTTATTTTTTTTCAGTCTGTTACGGGTCACAGAAGATGGAAATACTCCATTCATTCCAAATTACTTGTAAGTTTTACCAAATTATAATTTATAACTTTAGAAGTACTCGTGATAGGCATAGCACAGATATCACATTGTTTAGCTTTGTGCTTAACAAACAAACTGAGTATTATATATGTGTGAATCATCTAAAAGTTTTTAATTAACAGCGTCATCTCAGATTATAATAAATTGTTGGAAGAGCAAATAACAACTTATGTGTTTCCTACTTTCTATAAAATAAACATTACATAAGCTACAAACATCTTGAGATTAAAAACTAAATATAAATTATATACGCTTTTATAGAATTAAACAAAAATTATAAATTATCCTTTTCAAGTTTTTCTCTGGTAAGTATTTCAATGCAAAAGATCATTTGTATCTTAAAATGTGTTTGTGTTTCCCCCTTTTAAAACTAAGGTGTTAACTAATATATATAGAATCTTTATTCAAAAAAAATTGTTGAAATATAAAGCTCCTCAATTCGCACAGATTGTTCTTCGAATTTAGCATTCTAAGTCCTGAGCCACTAGGGGCAATATTCGAACAAATACATTTTCCAGTGATAAATACAGAAATTACATTAAAAACAGAATATATGGCATAACTGAACTTTCTCTAACGATACAAAATCATAAAATATTATTTATATATATAATGAGCATGTTAATGATGTAGGTAACAGGATTTTGAGTTACGTAACTATAACCGTGGTCTCAATGTGATCAAGACAATCCTTCAATCTCTTGTGCGGCGGACACATATTCAGAGTTAACATGTAAGAAAATTAATCTGTGAGAATAAGTGATTCTAATATGTTTATTATTAATTATACAACTGTTTATATTCAGCTTTGTTTATTAATACAATAACCCTAGTTCAAAAACAGCTGGAATGAAGCTCAAAACTCTTGGTATACACTGCTTACTAACAGTTAAACAATACTCAGCCATTTCCCACAGTAACGATCATGATGGACAATAAACTAATCAATTGAGAGTGTTAACATTAATATATAGTGGCGTTACGTTTAGTGACAACACTAATAAGGTGTGTGAATCATCATATCAGCGAGAAATACAACCAACTTATATACTGACTTATAACGAATTTGTTAATATATATTTATTTTAATATCGACGTTGTTTAGATTAAGTTTATATTTAAAAACATACATAGCCTATACAGTTAAATATGTGTTGCGAAACTCCCGCCTATTCTCCAAAGTTGAAGATTCTCGAGAGTAATTCTCGTAAACACTTAAATGTAGTTCAGTATTGTTACGTAAAACTGAAATTTCTAGAACGCCTCCACACCTATAAATATAACCAACCGAACCAAAGTAGAGTATCTATTATTAGTTCGCTATAATCAGTGTGCTATAAAACTTCGGAAGCTATAACTGTGATTGTTATAACGCAGATATTTGACTAGGAACATTTACAAAGTTCAAAGATTATAACTCATTTAACTTCAGTGGATTAACATCGGATATAAGTATTTTTACGAAAACATTACCTAACGTCACCGGTAGGAAAATTGGCGTGTGATCAGTGAAGGACAAAGCTAGTTAGATTCCCGTTAAGTGAATCGTACTTATATCAACTCGCTCATCGTGAACCCTCCATAATATATTAAGGAAGTTCCAAACTAAAAAGAAGACTTTATATTGTTTGTAAGTTTGTGAAACTTTTGTTTATAAATAATTGTTTATAATAACTATTTGTAGTAACTGTTACTGTAAAGTGTATTGTTGTGTGCATATTAAAACGTATTTGTGTTAAAATAGAAAACTGTGTATCAATCTTGCTGGTAAATATCAACTGACTATATATATATATATTTAAATCCTAAATCCGAAGTACAATTTAACTACTAAATTTAAATTATCAGTTAACTCAATTTCAGACCATTTGAAATCCTAATAATATTTTTGTCTTACCCACCATCATGCCCCAATTTGAACAAAAAACGCATTTTCTGATTAGATCAATTTAAGAAGAAATGTTTCTCGATGGAGATCACTATAAATCACCTTGAAGTGATAATTCATTTTATCCATGACTATTGTATAGCTTAAAGTAAACACTTGTACAGATTCTTAACAGCACGACCTGACAAACTGTTACCTATAAAACACTTGAAATACATTTGTCTAGGAGATACTAGATGTTGTCATTTCAAGCCAGATATGATCAATAATAAACTATTATTTTCTGAATGTGTTTTTATATATTTAATAAATTATGGTTCTTGAAATTGAGAAAAACAAGAAATAAATACACCACAGAGACAAACGATTTGGGTTATGATAATGTTTTAACAGTAACTTCCTTGAACTAATTTGCGGCATAGCCAACTAATGAAAGAATATTTGCTGTAAAATTCTTATCAATGCTATAAGTGTAGCTATCAGTTTGGTCGCCAATTTTTTTATTTCATTCCTTCAAGTCGCACACTCAATCTTTTTTTAGCGGCAACTGTTTTTCACACCTAAGGTGTTTTTTATTAAATATCATGACATTTTTTCAATAAACACCAACAAACCACAGCAAATAAGAAAGAAAGAAAGTGACACTCGATCGTAACCAACATTAGCTTTAGAATCGCAACCCTATTATTTAAAACAGACCTTTACTTTATAGAACCAACCAGATTCTTTAAAATATATGGTGGTAGTTTTTCTTCTCCAAAAGAGTGTTAATAACTTCTTTCATAGTAACGCCATGGAATCTAGATTGCCATTTCCTTGTCATCACCCGCATGTACTCGGTACAGCCATATCAAGCATCATTATTTATGCTAATTGCTTAAGCTAGTATCACGTGACGCTAAACGCTCTTTAATTAAGATAATTTCATAAAATTTAGTAAATGTGTGCTTAAAAGTTGGCAGTGAGTAATAACCGTACACCCGTATGATTCTTGTGAAAACTTGAGCTAGAAACTGCTTATCTAGTTTGCTTGGCCGAACCAATAGTTATGTATCTGCACGTGCTTTCACCCTATAGTTTTGCTGTTTTAATTCAGCCGTCTTTAATCCGAATGACAAAAAACTAAAAACAGTCCACATTTATTCTTAGTTGAAACTGTAGTAAAATGTTTGGACTGATAGTTCATGTGACTTTTTGCGTAGGCGTACGAAAAAATTTCGGTCAAAATTGAGCTGTTTTTCTTGAATAACTTTGCACGTGTAGTCTATATTTAGAACAGATTTGCCCACACATTTTAGGTTGTTAATATCTATTGGTGTACTAAATTTGAAAAAAAAATCCATCAAAGTTAAGTATATTTTTCTCTCAAATAAAGTTTCCGAACTTTCGGTTTCGAAGAAAAAATGAAGAAATTCAATCAAAATTGGAGATTTTATATCGTGTATTTCTTAATGGATTGCCTTGAAATTCTGTATGTGCGGTAAGGGTCCAGTAGAGCATATTCGCGGAAAATATGTGATAATTTGGATTACTACAGTCCAAGCTACAGAAAGTGGAAAATCGCTAAACTATCACTACTGTTAATAACACACACTGTGTCCTGGAGGTTGTTTTGGCGGCAAGGCCAACTACCGTGTGTTTTGAACTGCACATGACTTTCAGAATACTCAGACTCATTGCCATAAATATCAGGTGTATATGTTTTAATGTGAGCTGTTAACCTGTGTTATACAGGACCATAAATACACTTGTGGTATTCAGGAACACAGATGTCCAATAGATGAACTGTAGGTCGTCCCTTAATAGGCTACAGATTCAGGAAACCTATCCCGAAGAATAACTCAAACATAGATAAAAAGAAACAGAGACAAACACAAGAGGATAGATAAACAAACAGTAGTGTATATCTTTTAAAATCCGACTGATTGGCATCTATATGGCTAGCTAATGAAGTAAATGCACGTCTGTACATGATGAAAATATGAGTCGGGGTAATGATGCTGATACGGATCAGAAAGATATGTGAGTTAGAAACACACAATTCTAGGTTACTCACATCAAAATTTATTCTAATTACACGAATCTCGAGCTCATGCTAACATTCAACTATACCATTCTAACGTGAATTTATTTTACTTGTGGTTGTCACGTGACTTGCTGAGTTTCATATTTAAAATCGTTTTAATAACGTACTTTCTAAAAAAATATCAGTCTTAACTACACGTGAAACAATATCCAGGATTTGAATCGTAAACGGGAAATCAATCATACAATCCCCACTTTCCTTGGAAATGGACACTTTGTACCTACTCTGAGTCAAGAAGCTTAACTAAGGGTGGTAAAGTTTGAGGCGAAAATTCCGAATCCATGGGATCATAAGAAATTCAGATAATGAAGGTAAATATTTAGGTGAAAGTTTAAAACCTATTCGTTAGGTCATGAAGATCAATAACTATGTAACATACAGTTCATAGTGTTCTGGTCCGTAACCAGATTTTATGTGCAAATTAGACATAGGACAATTTTATAACGGAACCAACAGACCACTTTGATTTGTTGTTTATTACATATTCTGTTTTCAGCTACAACATATAAGCTTTAAATCCTGCTTCATTAACGTTAGGTATTTTGGGCCGAACAATCAGCAGAACACCGATCACTTTTACAGAGATTGTTCTAACTAATTGTATGATTCATTCAGATATGTCTGGGAACAGTTAATTTAACAGTATCAGTGGCAAAATACTTCAAAGCTGATAAAGACATGATGGGGAATAATTACAATGTAGGCCGTCCAAACATTTATTAAAACTTAAAATAAAGTAAATTTAACTTCCTAGAAGCTTTTTTATGTTAATTTTAAAAATACTTTAAGAAAAGCTTTCATTTATATATTATTTATCTGCGATTATTGCTTACAAAAAGTTTACTCATGTGATTTCCAGACATTAACTTCACTACTTATGCATTTTATTTTATCATCATATCAGTGCCTACAAAACATTTAGACACACTCATGAATATTTTACCTAAAGTCATGACAGTTACTTTGGAATAAATTGTTTAACAATGTAAAGTATTTCAAACATGTATTGTATAAGTTCACATGCTATGTTTATGTTTATATTACAAGGAATTTTTTGAATAAGTTCTTTTAAATCAGCATATCAGCAAAACGTGTTTCATATAAATGGAAATCAAATTATTTGAATGACAGAAATATGCTAATGATCACATATTTTTGCTGGTTGTGTTAAATATCCTACGGCGCCCTCTTTTGGGAAATTGTATCTGCAACTGGATACCAGATATACAATTAATATGTATAGGTATAACATTACATGTAGGAAAAACCTCCATATTGCAATTAAAACTGAGATGCATTGTTATTCAGATAATTAGATGTTTAATATCAGGCCACAAAGTTCACTTTTCTTAGGTTTCTTTCATTTGATTGTTACAGTTTACTTAATCTAAAGTATTTCGTTTTCAGGAACACTTTGATTGTACTATGGAGGCCGCTGATGCTCATTATTGGACTCGAATAACAAACTTACTATAACTACTCGTCAAAGTATATCTTGTTTTTAACATTATCGAAACAATTACGTTACGTATAATGCATTCCAGCTGATTGTAAACACAGGTTTGTATTAAAGAATAACCTAGGAATGGTTTAATGTTGCTAATGTACAAACTTCATATCCGGTCTCTCAATATTAATATTGTTACCAGTTCTCTTTTTATTATTGTTTTCGATAAAAACTGGCTCATAAATGCCAATCTGGTTTTAATAATGCAACTTTAAAACATAAACATCAAAAGATAATATCTCCATCTCTTGGATGCAATATGAAACAATACATTAATTTTATGAATATCTAAGATATTGATGTTTCTACCCTATCAGTTAAACAAGGCACACAGAAACTGACAACATTTAAGATGCTGAAACTATTTATTCAATAATTAAAGGTATAAACAAAATGTGAGAAAAAAACCAAAACCTCGGATTAATAATCTTAAAATGAGGAAATAAAAAAAGCGTTTTTTCTTGGTATATTTTATTTTTTGCTTAATTAGAACAAAAGGAATTTAATATTGATAGTAAAACTGGAGCTTTCTGGAAGAAGGACGATGCTATTCATTCCGGTAAACTAGATATACAGAGAGTGAAAAAAAGGACCCAAATTAGTTGCTGGCCAGTGGTAGTTTAATATAAGTTAAATGAATTATACTTTTTGACATCGTGTGACATCATTTTAGTGTTATACTCTAAATAGGTTCCAAAATGTTTGTTAACCATACAATAAAACAGTTTCTGAAACTCTATCATTTATCACATTAAACTTTCCTCGCTAGAAACATATAACTAACTGACTCATATTAAGATTCAATATAAAAAAAAACACCTAAATGTGGCAGTTATTTAGTTTGAAAGAAGGGAAAACAGACTTTGAATTTGTCTGCCCTTCCTAACAGGGGTGCTCGGGAACTTCCATTCCCCTTCAACCCCGCGCGAGAGATTTAATTATGCACTGTTGAAGCACTGTAATATTTGTCCGGTAGGTGTCTTGGTGGGTTCAGTGAAGGGTATCTTGAAGAAAGGTGAGCAACCATCTTTTATAAGATTATCGTAATCTTCCTTGTTTTCAACGGTTACTTTGACGACTGGTGTTTTAGTTTAGTTTTAAAGGAGATGATTCGTGTTGTTATATCCAGTGTTTTAAAAAGTGCGATGTCGAGATGGACACCTCTGATGACGATAGCTGGTTGTGTAGTGGGGTTTTTTGGTGGGTGAATAGGTGTATTACGTCTGTGCTGGGCCAGTGGGCTAAGATATGTGCATAGTCATTAAGGGAAGAGCACTTTGAAAGTACACCTCCTTTCGGGAGTCAATGGGTGACTTTGAAATTTAGACTAGTAAAAAGTGTTCGAATTTCTTTAACTATTTGTGATATTCTAAGTGTTGAAGATATACCTTTAGTGATTAGTGCTGGGATGTGGTGTTGTTTTTCGTTAGTGTAGATTTGTGTGTTATTTTCCGTGATTTTTGTTTCCTTATCAGCAATCTTATGATTATCATTGGAAGTTTTACTTACTAGCGAAGTCTTCTTTTTCCTTTTCACGGTGGTGAATCCATCGTTGATGGTTTCAGATGTAGGGTGAGAAGAATCGCTGGTTATGTCGTCGTCAGTGTGGTCACTTGTCGAGGTGTATTACGAGGCCTCGTCGTCTAGGGCTGTTTCCAGCGTAGTCGTCATTTCTTCCTGAAACAGCGGTTGGCCTGCCGACCTGATGGTGACGCCAGTCATTGCCTTGACTGGTGTTCGGGTCATCGTTTTAATCGGACCGAGGAAGTGCCTGCTAATAAAAACGAAAAGAAAGAAGCTAACACGTCTTATTTGTCCATGACCTTTGGCACCGTTTATATACCTCGTACGTTCGTGGCTCGAAGGATGTTTAGACGATAACTGACGTTTATCCATGTAACTGCAATAATTTCCGAAGTGATCCTCACGTATCCGGTACCTTCTTCTGATAGAAAATGTCCTTCATAGACACACCAATCTAAATAAGTGGGAAAGTCTTCAGACATCAACTTCCCACATGTCGCTACTGTTTACCTGATGTGGTTCTTATTGTATTTAATCAAGAAAATAGCTCAATAATTTATGGACATATTGTTGAGTTGTACAGTTTTTTATTGACTAGTAGTAAAGGGTAACTATTATGTTCCCGTTGTTTGACTCAGGACGTTGTTGGTTAGAACACCTTTGTTCCACTCCTTAGTTCCATGATATAATAATAGTGTTACGACAGAGGAAGTCACGTGACTCTGGAAGCATGTGCGCTGGGGTTTCTAGAAGGATCATGACTGTTCCTGGCAACTCTAGTCTTTTCTAAGAGCCCTCTTTTTTGTATATAAGCCCGGCAAATAAAGCGGAGATATAATTGCAGATAGATGGAGATAGAGACAGATAAAAGTGAGCGGTAGTGACCGTAAGTAAAGTGCATGAATCGTTGTGAATTATAGCGTGAATATATAAAGTGAATTAAGTTAAAGTGACTGTGGAAATTAATTGTATTGCAAGTTGTATTGAGAAAGAATAAATTAGTTTTATTTAAGAAAGGATTTGTATCGCTGAAGTTCCTCGGAAATAATTTCTACGGGAATTAACAAACGAACAGAGATTTAACAATAGGTTTATTGCTGATATTAAACTAGTGCTTCAACTGCGAGTGGATGGATATATAGAGGGGGTGGGGGCTATTTGGGTGCTACAACCTCAGTTGTTGTTCTTCAAAATAGTGAAATTTTACCATTGTTCTTGTAACTTACCCACAGTTTTAAAATTCGAAGCGCATTTAAGTAGAAATTGAATGCTAACCCTTGTGTTGTTACTCTTGATAAATATATCTGAATTGAAATTACGAACCAGAAAAATCTATCCTAAAAATGCTCTATAGATTATACCTTCGCCATCTAGTCACACATAACACCATTCATGATTTTTCTCTATCATCTGTACTGTCGAGATTGAGTCAGGCCATCATCTTGTCCTGTGCATATTTTATCAGACCAGTCATCTGTACTGTCCAAATTCAGACAGAAAATCGCCTGTACTGTCCAGTCTGAGTCGGATCACCATCTGTAGTTTTCAGATTGCATAAATTGTTTCACGGTATGCCTTATATCACGTGATAAAGTTCATACTGTAAAAACAAATGCGACCCTTAACAATATTCTACCGAACTAAAGGGTGAAAGTGTTTTTCTCTTTTTAAAGGGGTCCAGGTTGTCCTAGTGGTTGAACTTTGGACTTCGGAGATGGCGAGCCGGGTTTAAATCCATGTCATACCACAAAATATCTCCCTTCTTTCAGCTATGGGTGCTTTATAAGAGTGTTACTCTTAGAATGATTAGTGGATGTTAAGGTGATGCCTTTCCTATCAACAGTAGTTAAAAATAATGGACTGCGGCAAATAGACTTGTAGCTTTTCCATAAATGCAAAATAGATATGCAAAAGCTTTCCAAAAGTATTTTTAGACGAAGAGGCTAATACACACAGAAACGTATAGAACTCTCCAAATATATTGTTACATCTCTGCTCGTTTGATAATTTCTTTAATTTCCGGTATACATTCTTTCCGAGGAACTTCAGCGATACAAATCCTTTCTTAATTAAAACTATTTTATTCTTTCTCGAAACAACTTTGTAATACACTTAACAACTTTTATAACACATGCTATAAATCACAGTGATTCACACACTTTACTTACGGTGCCATCTGTTCGCTTGACTCAATTATCTCTATCTGCATATCTATCTCTTATATCGCGCTGGTTTATCTCGCCAGGCTTATATACTAAAAAAGAGGGCGCCTCGAACCAACTAGAGTTGCCAGGAAAATTCTAGGAACTCCAGCACGCATGCTCTCAGCGTCGCGTGACTTCCGCTGTCGTAACAATATGAAAGAGTAAATAATTGTTTCACGGACAGTTTTTAATATAGGAGGATTTATCGTATTTTAATGTGTTTGTAAATAAGGTATAATCTGTTGTTCCTAAGTTAAGCTGATCAAATCTCACAATATATTAGTGTGTTGACGGCCGAAAATATCATTTACAGTTAAGGTAAACGTAACTGACAAAACAATGTGTTCGTATCTTTATAAGTAAGAATACAAGAACAGTGTATTTAGTTAGACATACTCTTTACCGGATTGATTTTTATTTATAACCTAACTGTGGGTTGTATGCTCTGATCTAATCACATCTCTAATTTCGTAAAAACTACCAAATCAGCACAACTTGACACAGTGATACAGGATGACATGAGGAAAGTCATGAGGGGGATAGAACCCCCATATAATTTCATATTGATATAGTTCTTGAAATAAGTAGTCTTTCTTTTAAATATTGATATCTTTAATATTTTATTGCACTTTTAATGTTTATTATGTTAAAAAAATAGAAGCATAATTTCCTTTGTTACAAACGAGTTTTTATTTCATTGGTCCAATGGACTGAAACTCCAGCTAGTATTATCTAATCCACAGTTATGTGTGAAACACTTCTGAACATTTTAAACTAAAGATAGGTGTAAAAACATTATGATATTAAGAAAAGATGAGAGGATGACATGCCACCAGTTTTGTGTTTATTATCGACACTGTTATTGAGATACAACCCTAAACTTGTGCTGCACTTCCACCATGCTCCACTATATATGTTCTACATTGATTATCATACCGTTCTTTCTTTTTCACTGTTGAATAAACAACCGTTGATTGTTTCCGAATAATTCGGATTGGGATTAATCAGTAAAGCAGGTATGGAGCGAACACTGGATATCAGTTATCGAATACTTGGCATTTTTATGAATACGAAAACGAATACAGGAAAAATGTTAAGTATACGAATACGAATACATAGAAATGTATTCATGAATACTGTGTCAGGTAATATGCAATAATGATAAACCCGCAGACGATAAGACTTCAATACATTTAATTTTAAACAAACTTTTTAGAAAGAAACTTTGAACAAATATTAACATTTCAATAATTTTATTTTTCAAAATGGTATAACAAAGTTTTAGAACAAAAAAATACAATTTTAAAGGAGACTTATAGATATTATAACTGTCCATTGTTCTTTATGAACATCAATCTCTCAAATGTCTTGTCTGTGAGGTGACAGCGATAAGACCTGAGGGTTTTACCTCCGATGCTAAACAAACACTGAACGGGGGCTGAAGATCCTAGAATGCTCAGGTAGAGTTTGGCTAGTAGAGATAGGATAAGAAAGTTTTTTCATGGATCTTCCAATAATATACGAGGTTGCTTTCTTAAGGAATGCAAGGACCGTCGATGTAGGTGTTGATCTCTGTATCCTCCGAAGATAAAATGACTGGTTTCTTGGATGCAGTAAAGAAACTAAAGAGTTTAATTCTTTTTCAAGGAGGTGTGGTGGTGGTGGTTTACAGTCTTTTTATGGTTCCATGGTTGTATGATTATTTATTGAGGGAACTTTCTTGGTGCAGGAGAATTCACAGACAATAGTTCTGAGTCAGCCGGGTGTGAAAGGGTTTCTTCAGTGCTGTAACAAAATTGCAATTACATCTTGACTGCATGTTGTCAATCTCAACCATCATCCCATAAACACGTGGCACTACATAAATGGAGGTAACAACGTTCTGACCCTGGCTAATATTTTTAATATTAGAGGTTTAATCTTTATGTTGATATGCTTTCTGGAATGAAATGTAAACAGCTTAATTTTTTTAAATTTTGAGTGCAATATTTCATAATTTTTCGTAGGAAATTATAATGTGAAGTTAATTCTATTTTTTGATAAGAATAACCCACGAGTTTGAGGCGTGTGGTGTTGACTGGCTACCTGTACTCAAGTCTATCACTTCTAAATTATTGGTTGTTATTTCAACATACAAAATCTCAACAAGATTTTTATTTTTCTCCTGAAACATCTATATACAATATACCAGACTATACTATTACCAAAAATCTTCAACCTTGATGTTCATGCCACTCTACAGATTAAATTACCAGAAATATAGGGTAAACTTTAGTCAACAAATTTTATTTTTCTCTCAAACAAGTGAAGTCCTTGTAAATACTTGTAAACACTACACTTTACTGGAGTATAAAAAGCAGGTGATGAGTATCTTGTCTGGAAGCTTTCTACTTCAGTCTACTACACTGAATCTAAAATGAGAGAAGGTGTTTTAACAAACACGTGGTTGAACCCTACTTTTGCTACAACACTTCTTTCAGCTGCTTGTATTTTCTTACTCTTTCGTTGGATATTAACACGTTTCCGGAACTTTCCGCCTGGTCCTGTCGGTCTTCCCATCGTCGGATATCTTCCTTTCCTTGGCAAAAAAGCTTTTCTGGATTTCATAGAACTCAGTAAGAAATATGGCAACGTGTTCAGGTATTAGTATTTTGTAAATTGTGAATCTTAAAAGTTTGTGAAAATTTGTTTTATCCACGAGTAGGTTTATTTGGTATGAGATTTTCACGCTTACTTTGATAAACCAGTTTTTCACATGTGTACAATGAATAAAACAAGAAGGAATCCTCAATAGCAGCGGCACTTGAAAGTTTTTTGGGCAGGATTACGGTAAATTAATCTACGAGACCCTGGGCGTGGTCAAACACGTCAATCGAAAGGGTTTGATCTACTGCGTCCAAAACTTTAATTAGATCTCAAATCTGTCAAGACATGACAGAGCTATAAGCTAAAACAACAACAACTCTTGACCCTTCTGTAATCCGCTATGCCGCTGCTAACAATTTTAAACTAAACAATTACTCATACTTTTGTATATGATAAACTGAAACAAATAGTTTTACAAGTTTCCACAAAAACCTATCTTTAATTGTTTTTAAATGCAGCTATAGCTAATAGTTAAACCTTTTTTTTTTCAAATATTCAATATAAATATTCGAGAAAATGGATTGCATGAAAAGTAATATCCTAGCTTTGTGGTTTGTATATTACTTAGAATTTTATTGTAACGATAAACTGACTGAAAATTTCAGAACTAAAGTGAAAAAATAACAAGAACGGAAGAAGCAATGAAACTTTGTACCATTTAGATGTACACTTGTGTATTTGAAACGTTTTCCTCATTACGTTTTGCAGATGTACACTTGTGTATTTTAAACGTTTTCCTCTATACGTTTTGTAGATGTACACTTGTGTATTTGAAACGTTTTCCTCTATACGTTTTGTAGATGTACACTTGTGTATTTGAAATGTTTCCTTTATACCTTTTGTAGATGTACACTTGTGTATTTGAAACGTTTTCCTTTATACGTTTTGTAGATGTACACTTGTGTATTTGAAATGTTTCCTTTATACCTTTTGTAGATGTACACTTGTGTATTTGAAATGTTTCCTTTATACCTTTTGTAGATGTACACTTGTGTATTTGAAATGTTTCCTTTATACCTTTTGTAGATGTACACTTGTGTATTTGAAACGTTTTCCTTTATGCGTTTTGTAGATGTACACTTGTGTATTTGAAACGTTTTCCTCATTACGTTTTGCAGATGTACACTTGTGTATTTTAAACGTTTTCCTCTATACGTTTTGTAGCTGTACACTTGTGTATTTGAAACGTTTTCCTCTATACGTTTTGTAGATGTACACTTGTGTATTTGAAACGTTTTCCTCTATACCTTTTGTAGATGTACACTTGTGTATTTGAAACGTTTTCCTTTATGCGTTTTGTAGATGTACACTTGTGTATTTGAAACGTTTTCCTTTATGCGTTTTGTAGATGTACACTTGTGTATTTTATACGTTTTCTTCTATACTAACTTTGTTTTATAACATTTTTCATTTTCTGTGTTATTGATTGGTTTCTGAGACTATAATCAATACCATGGGAAAAAATGAAACACAATGTGTGTGGTTAACAGAGGGATAAGTTGTATATAACAGATAAAAGATATTACATAAAATATATAGGTATACACTTTTTGTGGCTTACTATAAAACTCTGTCACCTTGATATCTGAGCGTGTAACTGGTTGTGTTCCTCTATGTTTGAATGAAATCATTTAAAGTCTTACATTCTTGCCTTTCCCAGTGGCACAGCTATATGTCAGCGGATTTATACCACAAAAAAACGGCTTTCAATAGTCGTGGTGGGCATAGCACAAATGGCCCTTTGTGACAACAACTTACATTATTCGTTAATTTGGTTTTACAGCTGAATTCATTGTCTGAATTAATTTTCTATTATCGGATTTAGCCTCAGATTGGGAAGTCAAAACGTCGTCGTGCTGTGTGATTTTCTGGCTGTCAAGGAAGCTATGAACAAAGATGCTTTTCTAGACCGTCCACCAGATATTCAGATTCAGGGACCGTCAGAAAATATAAGTAAGGAATAAATATTAAATGATATTCGTTTAAAACTGTATGATTGATGTAGTAAAACGTATAATATAGCTTATAATTATATTTAATACTAAGCTTGAAGTCCTTTATTTAATTAAGTTTGTTTGTTTGAATTTCGCGCAAAGCTACACTAGGGCTATCTGCGCTAGCCGTCCCTAATTTAGCAGAGGGAAGGCAGCTAGTCATCACCACCCACCGCCAAATCTTGAGCTACTCTTTTACCAACGAATAGTGGGACTGACCGTCACATTATAACGCCCCCACAGCTGATGGGGCGAGCATGTTTGGTGTGTCGGGGATTCGAACCCGCGACCCTCAGATCGCGAGTCGAGCGCCCTAACCACCTGGCCATGTTGGGCCATTTAATTAAGATGCAACGTGCTAGTTACGAGTTTATTTTTTTGCAATCATCTGTAAAGTTATTGAAAAATATGATTATAGAGAAAATTTTGGTGTTATACAAAAACCGATTCTTTATCGCACTACAATTTCTTATAATGACAAAGATAAAGTCAATTGTCACGTTTTTCTGAGGACACATCGAGTTTAATTTTATGAAACATTTTGGCGATAGAATGAATGGGCTAATATACTACTTAATTTACATACAAATCGACATACGCTTTTGTTTTGTGTAATAGATGATTTTATTTCATTTCCAGGCGTTGTATCAGTGAACGGAAACTGGTGGAAAGAACAACGACGATTTTCGGTTCATATTTTACGTAATCTTGGTTATGGTAAAACAAAAATGGAAGACCACATCAAAGTTAGTAATTTTATTAAAACTTGTGAAATCCTTAAAGTTATTGGAGAAGAACGAATATATTTTAAAATCTATTTCCAAAAATACACGAAAAACGTAAAAGTAAATTAGGAAATTAATTATGATTGATACTGAAATGACAATTGTAATGCTTCTACATCTGAGAATTTCTAATCGAATAATTACAACTAAAAACTACAGTGCGGAAACAGGTTGAGTAGAATCATAAATACGTTTACCTACCAGTGACTCAACGTGGACACAACTTAATACCAAACCTACAAATACGTCTAATAGTAGCTTCAAGTTTCATGTCAAGTTGAAAAAACATGCACACTAGGATTTTGTATTCAAGTCAGTTTACAAGTGATGTTCAGATTTTATTCAGTACTTCAAAGCGATTGGTTGTTGTTGTTTAACACACATCAGCTTTTAATACACCACAATAAATATTTGCTCATCTCTTCTCAGTCTTTCTTATGTCTTAGCGTTGTGTCCTATTACATAAGAGGAACGGTATGCATTGTGCTATAAATTGTTAGTCTGCAATCATTAATTCTGGAAATCTAAAGCATAGTGTACAAGAGAATTTTATAATTAATTGTCGTTCATAAAATACGCAAGAACATGCAACGTTTAATTAATCATTTTTAGACGGGTTACGGGTGAGAGGTCATGTCATCTCGTTTGTTGATTTGCATTCAAAATTTTATTGAACTACTGTTTCATGAATTTATGTCAATAAGTTTGGTATCAAATGTAGATTATAATTCAGATTTTAGTGCTATATATTACTCAATTTCTTGATTTAAAAACAAATATTAAAAACACAGATATACATCATTTTTGTGTGTCACATGGTATGTTGAATGCAGCGCTGGTTCAAATTAGATGTTTCTAAACTCAAAATACAAATTCTATAGTTTTGTACGAATTAGAAACTAATATTACAGATACTGACAAGCTAGAATATAAAATAAGAGCCTCTTATCTTTCCAATTTGCTA